>NC_083644.1:12167983-12467983 GCF_963576545.1 Limanda limanda | reverse complement strand
TTCCAAAGTGGTGGTAAAGGAGGGACGCTCCCTCCAGCATAATCACTAACTGCAGATCCTCGATGGATATGACTTGACATAGTGCAGAGGTCTGATCTCAGACTTGAGCCTTTTTCAGTGCAGGGAGGGATCGATGAATGGAGATCATAATCGTCAAAGACTTTGAACGGCTTATGTAACAGACCTCATGTCTTAAAGAGGGCTCTTTAGGTGGCAGCATTTTCATCCTGTCAACTTTATCTCTGGAAACACTGCGCACACATGCAGCCTTTTCAATGTCGTCTTGCTTCACACTTAGTCAGTGGAAGGCATTCACAACTGGGAGATACCCAATATAACCACAGGCTTCTACTGTTCGGATCAGCAGAGGGTCAATTGGCGTGCACAGCCATGCAGTGAATGATTATAGGAAGAAGTACATTTTGCATTCTGCTTCAATTTGAAGGTATTATGTGTAATAATTCTTAATTAAAATGTCTAAAAATGACTAGACCTATGTTTAATTAGTTGTTTACTTGTGTATTTGCATTATTCAAAATGTATCCAGCAATGTTCAAACCCAGAGAAATCCTTGGTTTTATTCAAGATAACAGGAGGTATCCTTTTGGTTACCTTTTAGTTGCGTCATATCTGCTTTCCCAGTGACTTTCCCAGACAACAACTCTCCCATGATCGGACGCTTCATGATGTTGTCGAGCTAGGTCTTTTGTTTTTGTTTTGAATGAGAGACCCCTAGCGACAGAAGTTACACATTGTATGTTTTATCGGGGTTACAGCTGACGATTGTTCTCAGTCTCTGCTGTGTAACGTCAAGTCCTGAAGCTCAAGTTTCACAAAAAAAATGAGCTGGATGCAGCAGTTAAAAACTAATGGGAGACATGTATCAGGTCCCAGAGTTTTCACAGCATTGCTCCTATTGACATAAGTCTGACCCAGACCGTGTAGCTCAGAGAGGAAGCCCAAATGAAGCTAAGTCCTTGATCCCGTGATAAATGCTTTGCTGAATACAGAGGCTCGTTAACAGCGAGGTGCCAGGATTTTCCCATCAAGGCCTCAGGAGTAAATGTTACTTTTAACACATTTCTGTGGGGTCTCAATCCACGTTTGGCCAAACAAGTAGCACACCGCCAAATCACTGAGGGTAGTGGAGAAACAGTCATGAAATATGATATTGAGACGTGGTGCATTCTTAGGATCTGCTTTCATCCGAGCACCGTATAGGTAGTGATTATTTAAGGCCCCCAGCCCTCACCCTGGGTCCCCTACTGTTTGCCCATGGAGTTCAATGGCCACATTACACTGTGGCTCTTTATTGTTTCTTCGGTAGCTGGGTGGGATGACGCTGCAACCATTAACAAACTTCCCTGACAGGAGTTATTTTAGTTCCGACACAGGTTAAAATAACGAAGTCCCTCGTAACCCAGTAAAATTAAGACTGACTGTTGAAGCTCATCCGCTGTCTGAAGAACCAAGGTCGTCTTTCGACTGTATCAACTCCTCAAGGGCTTCCAAACAAGCATGTGCTCCCTGTCGTCTAATTCATCCACCAAGGCGTCTTTTGAAGGTGTCCATGTCTTAGGGCGAGCTGATTTTCTTTGAGGGAACGTCACGTGGGACATGCACAACAAGGCCATGTTTGTGAACAAGTCTGGGGATTATGTAACAGGCGAGGTACGAGTGGGACAGTTCCTTTGGGCTGTTTACGAGGAAGCTCTGTGGCACCAGACTCACCCACTCATGACTCTGATTTAGTGCTGGAAAAATAAAGCTTCAATCTCCGAACAAGCGGTCCCTGAGCGCCGTCTTATTTTGTTTAGTCTGTATTGTTTCAGCGTGTACCTCCCCTTACAAAAGACGTCCCGACAACAGAGCATCCAATAAATACTCGACGTTCAGAGACTCGTATTAACTGACTCCCAGCATCCTGCGATTGTCGGTATTGTTTGAACAGTTTCAGCCCAGAAGCAGTTTGTCAAGATTCTTTCCTTTTGTGACAAATCTAGTCCAAAATGCAAATTTCAAGTATGCATCACCAAAGATAGATTTGTGGTTGTTTGGATCGTGACAAGCAATAATGCAATCCAACAATTCAAATAATTATTGTTAACACACTGCAATAATATTCACCTTGACTTGTGTGCTCAGTTTTAAGTTACAATCAGCAACATAATGGAATGTTTTCTTGTGGTATTAGGTAATGATACTACTGTATTGTTAGTTACAGCCTTAGAGATGTCTAAATAATTTTCTTTCGATAAAGTGTCTCAAGTTTTCCTGGACAGAGACATAGTTGATCTAAAAATTAAAACACTAAAACCTTATTTACAGTGGAGGTTTCCATGGAAAACTGGATGTGGCCGCTGCAATGATATAATTTGTCTAACTAGATAGGTAAACATGTCTCACTCACAGGTCTCCTGTTGAGAAGTCCCCCTTTAAAGATACTGCTCTCTTTGTTCTCAGAGAGCGGGATCATTAGTGACGAGCAAAGTGTTGAGAGGCGGCTTGAGAAGCTTGGTTGGTTGCGGATTCATGTAGTTAATTTTTCCTTTCCAATCTTTTCACTAAGTTATGTCAAAAAGCCAATTCCAGTTCTCGGAAACATTACATTTCCGGGGTTTTCCGTTGCTTTCTGGAGGCCTATGCTCAGTGGGGACAGGGGAGGGAGGGCTGTTTCAATTGTGTATTGTGAAATAAGCATTCTGATGTAATTTTTGGCGTTGGTTAACATTGGTAAAAACTATTTATTGTTCGACAGGTTTTTTTCTCCCTGGTTTATTTCTGCTGCGAAGCCACCAGGTGATACAAAATACTCTTTTTCCTTCTTCTTAAAAAATATCCTCTTTGGCTGCAGGACCATATCAGGACAAACATGGTTATATGTTCTATATATTCTTCCTCTGTGTAGCATTGGACAACCCTTAGCATTATTTTAAATTTATTTGGTTTAAGTGCAACATAAAAGTCATTTAAGTCTTATCATGAAATTGTCTCTTTCAATGTTTACTTCTAGCACTAGTGACTGTATTTAAAGTTTCCCTTGGAGGGATTTTTTTGCCTGATGAATGGCACTAATTGGATAATTTGTATACATACATTTTTATATTTTCTCATTTTGCCACGTGCTGTCATGTAATTAGCTGATTTCTGCCATAACAAAGAGTTAATTGTGATCATTGAAGAAAGACCTCTGTCTGAATTTGCTCTTCTGAGTGTTCTGCCGACCTCTTCTGGTGCAGCAGCTGAACTGCATCTACAAACAGTGAGAGCTGCACTAAAGCCGTTTGAAAGAGGACAACAGTGAGTCGTCAGTGAGTAAGCGCACTTCCTCTGTTGTTACAGCCCACCCTCCACCTATTGTTTTGAAATGCACTCACAGAGGAGGAGGGTGGTTATCACTGAGGTCTAATTTATCCAGCTGCCTCCCCCCACGGTGAGTGTTTGCTTGCTCTGGGTTGGGGACGTGTGCCACATTGGATTTCTGGCACCGCGAAACATCATGTGACAAACACAAGGGGGATGAGAGCACACTTTGCTCCTGCACGTGTCTCGTATGAAACGGGTCCACTGGAAATGTCAGGATCAATAATGTGTGCTGATCAGAAACAGAAAAAGCAGGTACTGATGTTGTGGCTGATCAGTGTTGCGGTGCGTGAGCAGGTCGCAGCTCCGTGTTAAACAGGACACATGCTGATGATGGAAACAACCGGAGCTGGTATCAAACCAAACACTTTGAGGTTGCAGGTCTGTTTTGATAACCAGTCCACTCGGAGCAGCTTGACTGCGTGCTGGCCCAGCGTGATGGTGGCTCTGACACAGATGTCTGGGTCAGGAGGCGCTGGCCTCTAAGTTGGAGGTGTCCCGATCTGGAATGTGCTGCCTTGTGGTCCTGCAGACTTTGTTATGGGGGGTCGTGCTGCTGCAGTCTGCGGGGAAGGCCCATGTTGAGGTTAACGCAGCGAGAGGCCCTTATATAAACCTCCACATGTCTTCCTCTTTGAATAAAATGTACAGTTTGCTTTGTTTTGCTTGGACGGTGAATGGCAACAAACGAGTCCACTTACTTTCCCTCTAGCATCTCTTCTATTTCCTTCAGGCCCGTTCTGGCAGTCACTCGACAACACTGATTTAATGTAACCTGCACGACCCTTGTTTTTGTTTTTATTATTGATAAAAAAACTTTACAGCCTCAGCTTGTAAACATTCCTCTCTGTTTTTTGTCCCAGATGTGTAAATGCTCTGTTCAAAAAGGGAGGAATGGCCACACCTCTTGTTGTGTATCAGCCCTCGCATCACACGTCCGAGCAAGACCCTTGTTGTGGAATGCAACTCATTTACCATACAGTCGACGCGTCAGTGAGGATCTGTCATGCTGTTCATTATCTCCAAATTGCAGTTCGATTTGTAATAATATATCTTTGATCTCGCTCTGCAGTGTGACAGGATTGCCGATGAGGGGAGAAAAGGAGGTGGAATTTTTTCCAAAGTCTTACTTTGCCTCACGTGTTTCGCTGTTGGTGTTGCCACAGGAAAGAAAGCGGAAGACTGAGGAAATGTGGAACACTGCTTTACCAATCTGATTACTTACTTGCAAAGCACATGAATTCACCCAGGGGGATTTAGTGTGACATGCAATGACGTTTCAGTACACGGATTTTAGTCAATTTGACCAATGAAAACATCACAGTATTCTCATTTTTCTTTGGGTATGTGTCAATAACCTACAGTTCCTGAGGGAAAACGAGTGCCTCATTCACCTTGTCACCCTTCACCAGTCGATTTCACATTTCCCTCAACACCTCTGCTGTTGAATAATCAAATTAAAAAGAAGACTGAAGCTGTTTTCAAACATGAACTCCAGATACTGTGTGAAACCCATATGGTGTGGCCGTGATCTGAACTTTGCCTCTCACATATGAAGAACGCAGCAGGAGCTTTTCCGGGTCAGACGCGTTTGCAACAACAAGGAAATGTCCAGAGCTGAGTGACGCCTAAATAGAGCAGGCAGGAGGCCGTACATAACATATACATTCTGCTGTTTGGGTTTACAGCACATCAACACTTCCACATGCACCTCTGTCTGTAATATCCTGCTGTCATCTCACATGGGCACACTGACATTCTCCAGAGTTCTTACTGAGGGGCTGACGGGAAGAGAAATTGGAGAAAGTCAGGAGCAACTGACTAGATGTTCTCTGGATAATTTCTGGAGGAATTTTCCGGAGTTGGGTGCACGTCTGAAAGCAGCTTGACAGGTTCACATGTGGAGAGACATTATGCAAATGTTGCGGGGATCCACTTTGAAACAATGAACAAAGCCAACACCTATAGTTTTACATTTTTGTGCCGGCAGAAAAGAACAAGAGCATCAAGACCTCATTGTTTGTCCGTACATCAGCGAAAGAAAAACAAAAGCACTACGTCCTCTTCAGATTACGGCTTAATCAGTGGTGGGAAGTAACGAAGTAGAAATACTTTGTTTCTGTACTTAAGTAGATTTTTCACATATCTGTACTTTACTTGAGTATTTATTTTTGGACGACTTTTTACTTTTACTTGTTACAGTTGAACAAAAATATGTGTACTTTCTACTTCTTACATTCTCAAACTGGCTCATTACTTGAGCAGCAGAGGTTGACGCAGCACGCCTCCACGCACCTCTCTCTCTCTCTCTGTCTCTCTCTCTCTCTCTCTCTCTGTCTCTCTCTCTCTCTCATCTAGGGTTCAAAATTTGTAAAATTATACATTACATACAATATATACATATTGTTGTTATAATTTTTCAGTCAGTTGAGATAAATCTTGAGGAGAAACATTTTGGATTGTTTTGTGTCTGTATAGGCCTACTATAAAAAGCACTTTGCATTTTTAATTTTGGTACTTGTACTTTTACTTTTGATACTTAAGTACATTTCAACACCAGATACTTTTGATACTTAAGTACTTTTAATATGAGCTACTTTAAGACTTTTACTCAAGTCCTTTTCTGACGGGTGACTTTCACTTTTACCGAAGTCACTTTCAGGTAAGATATCTGTACTTTTACTCAAGTATGGCTTTCAAGTACTTTATACACCACTGGCACTACGTCCTCTTCAGATTACAGCTTAATCAGTGGAATAAATCGTCCTGTGCCTCTGGAGCGATTCAGATGTTGGCACAGTGGCTGCAGAGAGTAGTGGAACTTGTTCAGGAGTGAATGACGTGCAGGGAGGAGGAGAAGGAGGGAGATCAGGCTCAACTCCGCCTCCTTGTTTGCCAACCATGTGACCTAGCGGCCTTTTAAGACTCAACTCAGCTGTGAAGTCAAACAGGAGGCGCTGCCGTCGCAACACACAGGGAAACTCGGCGTGAATCTGTTTTTGAGTTCGGAGAGGCTTCTGAGAACCGGTCCTGCCATGCGCTGCAGAATGAGCTACAGTCTGCCCTGCTCGCCCGGAGCATCGCCCACCTACTCCGGGCGTTTGATGACGTACAGAGCCAGATGCGCCAGGTACAGAACTTTCTCTTGAGAAGTTTCACTTTGGGATGAGTGGACCTGCATGTGGTCGGGTGTGTTTTTTAAGAGTCTGTGGGTTTGATGCCGCTCCGCCTCTTGCACACTCTCGTATTAACTCAACGCTGTGGATGTGAAGTTGCCATTTGTCCTTTTTGAGTGTTTTTAAGAGCTTTCCAATCGGCTGGGTGACCCATTGTCCTCTCTGTGTGGTCCCACTAGTGGCATCATGTGGGGTTTGTGTTTGTATGTCATCACCCCCCCACCCCGGTTTGACCACCCACCACCACCACGACGTGTTGCCTACGTGCGCCCCGGGATGAGGCTGTGAAGTCCTGGATAGATCCACATGATCCTGTGGGGGTTTAAATCAACAATGTTTTTAATGCATTTATAGCTTATTTTTTAAGGTATTTACACGGATCCACAATGAGTTAAAGTGCCGATAAACTTCATATTTACGCACACGGAATAAAGTTGACGCTTTGACGTGCACCATGTGGCCTGAGGCTGGGTCCAAACATGACACTAGAGCCTCTGGACTTCATGGTCCTTCTCCTGGAGGTCAGAGCTCCTTCTAGCGGCACCAACACGACTCGGTCCTCGCTTTTTCTTTCTTTTTTTTTTTTTTGGTGTCTGCATCATCCACATCCGAGCTGGGCGGTGATTGTGCGCGCAGGAGAGAGAAGCTTGTCTTTTTTTCCAGGAGAATAAGATAGAAAAGCTCCGGTTTGGTGTTTTTTATATATTTGTTTGTAAAGTCTCAACATTTGCTGGCGTCGTGTTGTGTGTGAGGATCTGGATCGAGGCTCAGTAAGTGAATCGTCCTTTTGTGGGTTCAACCGAGATGCGTTTGTTTTCCTCTCTTTCTTCCCGCGGAGGAGAAACGAGGTCGCAAAACAAGATGTTGCGCTGCTCTGAAGTGGGTTTTGAAAAACAGTTTAAAACCAGCTGGATTCAGAAAGAAGTAACCCCCCCCCCACCTCTCCCCAGAATATGATTGAATGTGTTTTTAACGGAGGCGATGAGGGGCAGCTGATCGTGTAAACCGATCCCAGCCGCGCCCGGATCCCAGCTCCTGCAGGAGGGAAGTCTTCCTCCTTCCGTGACCTGTGGTCTTCCTTCTCTGCAGCACCGTACTGTGGAGGCAGAACTGATGATGACCACGACCTGCTGACATGTTGGAATTTAAACAATGTCCAGAAGCTTTGCTATCCCCGCCCCTGCTGCTTCTACACTAGTACATGACACAGCCTTGACTATATTCTTATTGACACTTGGACACATTTTCTGTTGAAAGATGTCATGTGAAGTTTGAT
Organism: Limanda limanda; assembly: GCF_963576545.1. Taxonomy (NCBI): domain Eukaryota; kingdom Metazoa; phylum Chordata; class Actinopteri; order Pleuronectiformes; family Pleuronectidae; genus Limanda; species Limanda limanda. Next base: position 12,460,168 of record NC_083644.1, on the reverse strand, counting down.
GCTGACTCACTGAATGGATATATATATACATTTGGAAGGTTATAAAATACAATAAGAAAAGACATTTAAAGAGAAATCTCAGATTGAGATTATAAGTGAAGAAATGGCAGTGGGGTTTGTGGTGGAACCTCTTTAGTGTGATGTCACTTGTACCTCCAGTATTTTGACATCAGAGTTTATCTGTGTATGTAATGTACACAATGTTGTAATGGAGAGAAGTATGGACCTGTGCTGGGAGTCGTGTTCAGCATAGACCATTTCCCCTCCCACCTCTAATGGAATGGGAAATGACATGTATGGTGATTTACCCCAGTCTGCCTCGGTGCCATGTCTGTAATATCCCACTTTGCCTTTAACAACATCAAACACGGGCCCTCTGCAGGATTTGAAAGTGTTCCTTTGTGACACTTTCTCTCAAGATCACTAAAAATAGATTGTTTTTATTTCTGGTGTGTGTCTGTTGGAAAAGCATTTTATTCCAAATCAGTTCATCTCATTCCCTGGTAATGTTTTTTCCTGAAAAAAAAATCAGGGATAGTTCAATGTTCTTTTTGAAGAATAAAAATTCATGAGGTTGTGTTTGTCACTTAAAGGAGCAGATTTGACAATTTGTGAATACGACCGAGCTGATTTCAGTCCGTAGCACGTGGTAGACATGAGACTGATGTCCTGAAGTAACGTTTTACTCTCTCTCTCTCTCTCTCCACAGTGCATCCGGTGCCAGCGTCGTCGCCATCGATAACAAGATTGAGCAGGCAATGGTGAGTTTTCCACTCGTTACAGTTACAGCAAACATGGTCAGCTGACCCGCGTTCTCTGCAAGCCTGTACAATGACTCGTTTCATAACTGTTTAAGTGACACAACTGACTCAACCACGCTGACACAACCGCTGCACCCTGATTGACAGCTGGCCTCTTTAAAATGCAGCTGTTGAAATCCTCACGGCCGTGACGCATCGGTGCTAAAGATGTCTCCAAAAAAACACCACCAATTATCGCTTTGAGCTCTGAGGCAACATTTTTCCCTTTCCTCCCTTAGAAGATGGAATCTGCTGTCGTGTGAATGTAGAGTGTCCTTTTGTGTGGTAATTTAAGTTTCCATTGTCGTGTCTTCTCTCAGGACTTGGTGAAGAGCCACCTGATGTACGCTGTTCGCGAGGAGGTGGAGGTGTTGAAGGAGCAGATCAAGGAGCTGTACGATAGGAACTCGGTGCTGGAGCGCGAGAACGCCGTGCTCAAGTCGCTGGCCAACTCGGATCAGCTCAGCCAGCTGTCCGGTCCGCTCACCCAGGGCAGCAACACGCCGCCGCTGCTGCTGCAGCAGCAACACGCGCTCGTCACAAACAACAACAACAACAACCCCTTGGTTCATCACGAGGGGAGCCCGAGCGTCCCTCATCAGCCCAACATCACCTCGGCGTGATCCCCCTTCCCCCAGAACACAAGCTTAAAAAACCCACACCTCCCACGGACAGGAGCGGAAGATTCTGTTAGAAAAAGACAACAACTGCTACCGTCCCGTTAGCTCCATAAAGCAAAAGGCTCTGCTCTGCGCTCAGTTTGTCCTCATTTGAGGAAAAATCAACAGCGACATGTTTGTTTGTCACCTAGAGCCATGCTTCGATGTGTGCACGCTGCCGTCACCAGGCCTTCATGTTGTTAAGACATTTACCACCAATTGAAAAGTCTTATTCTGGCCCTGTGCTTGGCTGCAGAGAAGCGGGGAAAGAAGGAAAGGGGTTAGAGGAGCCAGTTTAAACCGTTAAAAAGCATGCTGATCTTGTGCAGGGGACTTGGGGAGGGGTCAAAGGGCACAGAGGGCCCGATCTATTCGGGTTACAAGTGATGGAAGTGGACGATGCCCCTTGCAAGGGTCCTGTAAAAACATCCAGCCCAGCATCTCTACCCCACATCACTCCAGGGCTGGAAGACGGCAGAGAGGTGGGAGGGATTCGTCCTCCCTGAGCGGAGGAGGACGCCAGGGGGCCGGCGCGTGTGGAGCGCCCCCAGCTTGTCATATGCTGCAACAAACGCTTATGTTGTTTTCTCAGAGCCACCATACTTTTGACATGAATCGTGATACTTTTTAATTAGTTCAGTTTTAGTATTTGCATTTATTTATTTCAGGGCTGCTATTTTCATAATGTAAATGAACAATGTCATCAAGATACTTATTAAAAAGCAAAAAGAAACCTCTCTCTTTGGTCTTTTTGGTATTTTAGAATCTGTCAGGTATTAAAATTGGTTGTCTCTCGCAGTAGATCTCAGTAAGTAGGCAATAAGTTCCATGATAGACACGTTTCTTCTCACGAGATAGTGCTAACACTAAGGCTGAGCTTGCATTAGGTGAAATCCAGGTTGAATGTATATTTTGTAAAGTGTAAAGTATTAAGAGCGAGGAGGAGGAGGGTTTGTACAGGAGAACACCAGTTGTTAAGATATGAATTATGTGATGGGCTGTTTCGATAAAGAAACTAATAATTTACTTTTCTTTTTAGACTTTCTTTGTCAAAATGAAAAATTATGAATATGTGGTTGTGTTAAGGGGGATGAAAAGCTGTGAAAATTGTTCGACCTACTTTATAACCAAAGACGCAAAGCTGTGTATGTTATTTTTTGTTTTTTTTTCCTCCCCATTTATAAATGCACATTTAGTTTTTGTATTTTTCTTCCTATACTTTCTCTCCATCCCTATACTTTGTTGCTGTTTTGCATGTTCTGCATGATCTATAATCAGACCACTTTCTTACCTCATGTTTTTATCCAGCACTCTTTATTTTCCTGTCAAGTTGTCAGTCTGTGAATGATCGTCGGAGGGTTTGTGAAAGAGAACAATGGGCAGAGAGGGTGGAGTAAGTTTTCGATGGTAAGAATATATATATATATTATAAAGAATGGAAAAGGTGTTTGTTTGGGATGGATGGAAGGTCCTTGTGCACAAAACATTAGGCAGAAAAAGAGCCATCTTTTGTTTTCATATGCCAAGAAAGGGTTTTGTTACAAAGCAAATTTTAATGTATTTAATGAATGCGTTTCGATTTTTAATGTACCAACACTTTGCTTACCATGGAAAAAGACAAATGTCCCGCGAAACAAAACAAAGGAAACTATTAAACCTTTTTCACACTTTAAAGCTGGAACCCAGTAGATTGTGTATGAGCATATTATGGGATGTCCTGTCTGTGCTTCCACGTCTTTGTGCCTCCTTTGCCGTCGCCTGCTGTCGTCAGGCGATCAGGTTTCTTTCTCTGTGGCTTAGAACCAAACCAAAACGCTTGGTAATTGTACAATCAGTCATCTTTCTACTCGATTGACTCTTGATTTGATTTTTTTTTTTTTTTTTTGTGAAATGGGCTTATTTCTTTTAATTTCCTGTATTTCTTTTGTTTTGAAGGAGATGCCGTGTACATGCCAAGTGTACTGTATGAACGTGATCACTGAGCCTTGGAGAAAATATCTTAACGATGCCCTTGAAATGTGCTGTTCAGATGATTTTAGTTTTCAGTCAAATAAATTACTGTTTTATTAAGAGACTGTCTTCATGAGTCTTCGTTTTCTCTCCTTCCTTTTTGTGACTAATGGCAGAATTATAAACACGGATCTATGATATAAATCATTTCATCACAGATCATTTCTGAATCTGGATATTGTTCTTTAACAGAGTGAACAAAGACGTGTGAAAGAATCAATAGTTACATATACAAACATTCAGAGCAAACCAGATTGTACTAATTGATTCCAAGACATGAAAGGGATCAATCATATGAAATTCAGCCATTGTTCATTTAGTTATAATATATAATTATACATAGTGTTAAATAAAGATACAATGTATACATTTATTCCAATTCAACAATAACCCATCTTCAGTCTTACATTTTGAACGTCTGTTACAACAATTAGGTTTATTATATTTTTTATATATCCGAGGCAACGTGATACAGAGACAAACAACCATTCACGCTTAGTTGCACAACTAGGAGATCTTCAGAGTGGACAATTAACTTAAGAGAAAATGCAAACTTCACACAGAGAGACTGTGGCAACACTGGGGATCAAACCTGGGACCACTGTCAACCGTGCCACTGTATCATAACAGCCCACAGTCTCAGTTATCTACATTTAGAACTCCTTAAAACGACAGGATGCTCTGATTGTTTGTTGTTGATGACCTTATGGTTCCAGGCCGAAGTGAAAACAGTCGGCGTGGTCACTTTGGGGCAGTTACATGAAACTGTGACCTCTGCAGGAAAGACGACACCTGCATGGACTGCTGTGCATGTGTGACTCTCCTCACTGTCATAAATTAACACTTTATTGCTGCTCCAGAAACACAGTTATTTTCAAAGCAGCGCTGACGTGAACATTGAGGCCAGGTCACTCAGTTACTTAATAGCTCAGTGGTTTATATTGAAGTCACAAGTGAGCTCTTTATATATCAGACTTGAATAGGCCACTTTTTATGGACCTGCTCTTTATAATAAGCCCCACATGTTGTTTATGAAACACTCCGGCGCTTCTTCGTGCCCAAATGGGACATTTCAGGACATTGCGTCCTCCGTGTCCCCGACTGTACAATGTTTCTGTTCTTTTGTTTCTCAGGTGCTGATAGAAGCAGTGTTGTGTTTGGCAAAGACCCACACATTTTTGTCATGCACTGTATCAAGCTTTGCAGAGAAAGAAGGTATGCAAACCATAGCAACTCCCCTATATGTCTGCATGAGGTTATAGTCTTCGGTCTCACCACAGATATCCTGCTTTCACGACAGTCATCTATACGTGACTGTCTGCAGCTAATAAAGGTTAAATCAGGATTCCTGTTTCCCGATATGTAAAGTTTTACTTTACTGAATGAATGAAGCAGCAGAGATGTGTATTTATACATTTCACAAGAATAAACATGTTAATAATCTTTGTTCAAGGACTACATATTTCGTTGTACTTATGTTTTCTTTTTATTTAGTTGTTCATAAAATAGTATATGGGTAAACTGTTAAATATCAAGGATCAAATACATTTATTCATCATAAGGGTTTTACAAGGACATGTTAGGAATGATATATATCAGCTGATATATCTGTATTGATGTATTCTCTAATATTGGTATCTCATTTTAGTAATCTTTTTTCTAAATACCTCAACATTTTATTTTCAGCTTGGAATGTCAAAAAATGAAATTATTGCTGCTCTTGTACAGAGATAATATCTAAATATCTTGTGCATATATTCAAATGAAAACCTGTCAGGACATTGGGTCTGAGTAGGTATCAGCATCTACCCCAAAAAATCCAAATCGGTGGGACTCCAATCTTAAATCATCTCTATTTGTGACCAGAATTAAATGCATCAACACAACATGACCTTATTGATTTCCACCTTTGGTCCCTTTGAATCCCAGCGGCCTGTTGACACAAAGTGCCACAGGCTGATAAGAACAACGGCTCTGTTCCAAAACAGTGAGCCTGCCAAGAGATGAAGGGGATATCAGGAAATGTAATTACTGTCTTTCCCTAGAAAAGCTTCTATCTTTATAATCTAGATCACTTGTGTAAAACTAATTAAAACTTACTCCTATTACCATGGAAATAACAAAATACTAGAGTGTTGAACTTGATCCATTCACATAGAACACATGAGAATAAATTGAGGTGAAGGGGTCTCTGTTAGCCCCTTAACAGACATCCATCATCAGTAATGTGATGTCCCTTTCATTTGCACTGTGCTGGAGAAAACAGCCGTTTCCTCAGAGCGCTGGTTTCTTTGTTTACAGGTAACGCCATGTGAAATCCAATTTCGCCTCTTTGAACTCTTACAAAGTTATATGTAACCTGATCGACTCTCATTCAAGTCCGAAGAAAACTTAGAATTGTTTATTTTCACTTGAGAATCTGGGTTGATTATTTTTGTTTTGGCTCAGATACTTAATCAAATTATTTTTTTATCATGTCAGACGTCTTGTTAGAAAATGTTCTCTACCGCTCGACCATGACGCTTTGTGACACTACTTCCGAATGACATGAATCAATCCTTTTGGCTAAATCATGTTTCCTCTGAGTATTTTTACACCACACTGCAGAAAGACTTTTTTTGGATTTATGTGCCTTTTCTCACTCTTTCATCCAGCATTCAGTTACAACAGAAAAAAATTGAATACCAAGGAACCCTGTTGCAAATTTAAAAACTGGATCAACCGGACTTTGCATCACTGTGACAAATCCTCTTAATCACCTACTTTGCATTCATCATGTGTGTTTATGCTGCAGCAGGTTACAGCTCTGAGTCACCGTGGCCTCTACACAGCTGTGGTAAGGCTGGGGTGTGTCACTACGTCACTGTGTACAGCTCCAGTACATGCAAATCCACGGATGACGGACAGGAGCTGAACTCGACTCTTCCTGTTCTCACATCTTGATCATCAGCTTGTGCCGACGTGTCCTGACTCCTTATCATACGTGTCAGGAGTCAGGAAACACATTGTGAAACACTCTCAGCAGAACAGTTGATCGAGTGAATCATGCAATGATGGAAAGATTTTTTCAAACACTGTACTTTCCACTTAATAATACCTATAATTCTACTCCACCATATTTTCGAGGTAAATTGTAAGTATGACACTCCAAATCTTTGATTATATGTAACATGAAAAATAATGAAAACATGACGCTCATATTCGAATAGACATTTAATTGCTAAAAAACTCAATTTAGGAAGTGTTCCAGTTTTTTTTGTGTCATATGTAATTACGATGAAAAGTGGGTCAGTTAAGCAACTAGCGCAATAATAAGATTTAAATGAAGCAAAGTAAAAACTCAAATACAATACTATAAACTATATACATTCCAGGATACAAGTGTATTGACAACTTTAAAAATGTATAGGAATTTGTGTGATAAGTTATTACCCCTTTTCCAACCTTTATCTTTATGACGAAGAATGTGCAATAAACCTAAATCAAACAGCCGTTTAAAAAGTCTATACATAGCAAAACATTTATCCAAATATCATAATAGAAAATACAAGTATGAAGGGGGGGATTCTACATAATCACTTTAACAATGTGATGTTGCAGATTTCACTTGTAAGTAAAAGGACATAATCTCTCAGGCCTATTTCCTCCATATCACCAAAGAAGAGTAAGAAAATAAGATCAGATTCCCTCGTTCTCTTAGCTTGTGATATATTGTGCAATCTACTTGTCACAGCGTCACCACAGCACCAACGGATCTCAAGTGTCAAGTGTCTCACAGCTCAGGGGAAGGAAGTGTTTTGTAATCCCAGTGGAGGCCACATTGTTCTTGAATGTGTTTGAACCTATTATGCAAAGACAATTACTCACCAGTCAGTCCTCCACAGTCACGCCTGCTTGGGACTGAGGATGTCACTGGCTGTGGACTGACTCACCACCGCCACCAGGAACTGATCCAAGCTGCCTTGTGCTCATGGAGTTAACACAAAGATCAACACAGTGGCGCCATCATGTGGCTGTGATGTGACAGTGACATGAAGGCTCATAAAAAAACGAAATAGCTGTGTTTTGAGTAGGATGTACGACTGTACTTGAGTTTTCTCAATTTTCGTGCTACTTTTTTACTTCTTATTCACTATATTTAAAAAAAACATGTTGAATTTTGTACCTTTCACTCAGCTCGGTTTGGCCTAGTGGGTAGAGTGGTCGTTCTTAAACACGAGATTCACAATCTTTCTTATCTTCGTGCCGGCAATATACTGAACTCTTAAAATTGGCAGGATTTCAATCACCTATTAATTGCAAAATATATATCACTATGTACATTTAAATTAATTAAACATAAAAAAAGAAAAATTCAATTCAATTCAATTAAATGAATAAAAAGAAAAAAAAAATAAACAACAGTCCCCCTGTGAAACCACATTTAAATTTACTTGATTTGGATTTTCATTTGGAACTGCACCAAATAACAAAAACTCATAAATATCAGTCCCCTGAACATGTCAGATTTGTTCCCATCAAGATCAATGAATTATTCTCTGAGAAATTAACAAATATGAGGAGTAAAACAAATCTTGGATCCATCCCCTGATATGGATCCGCAACAAAATTAAATATGTTTTTTATTCTGACCCTGGTATTTGCTTGTAAGATAGAAACAAACAACAAACAAACCCTAACCCAAATTACCTCCTCAGCTGAGGAAATGTAATATGTATTATTATTGCTTGGACCGTTGAGGACAATTTGTTGAAACCTCTTCCAAACCATCTTTTCTCTTACTTTTTAAACAATTTTAGACGTATGTTCTGAATACTTCAGTGAATGAAATATTAAAAGTTTTCTGGTTAAAATAATCAAATATAAAATAATCAAATAACAAGAATCAGAGAGGAGCTGAAAATATAGATATTTTTAAAACATAGAAACGTTGAAATCCATCTAATAAGCATTATTTATAAACAAAATGTTAATGTGTTTTGAAAGTTAACTTTCTTTTATTGATGTTGTTTCTATCATGGATTTCTTTAGTCTGCATAAATCCCTAAATCTCAAGCACCAGAGATCAACCAGGGGTCAGAGTCACAGCTACCACACCAGATTGTAACAGCAGGTGGAAGCACTGACCAAAAGAACTGTGTTTTAGTTTTTGATTCCTCAGGTTTTAACAGTTCATTGCACTTATCACATGTGTGTGATGAATAAACACACCACTCACAGATAAGCAAACAGCAGAGAAGTTTATTACCGTGGCTTTATTTCACAGTAAAAGCCTGGATGTTATAAAGTGGGCAGAGCGGAGGACTACACCCCCCCCTGCTGATGTTGAGAGCAGGTCATGCGGCCTGCTCTGTTTTGATTCACGGCGCAGCGGAGCGGGCGGGGCAGGCGGTCATGGCGGCGGAGGAGGACAGGAGGAGCGGCTGATTCTCTCACGCAGCCCTGCCCCTGCGACCGAGCTCCGTTGTTTCACACTTGGCAGGAGGAGACATCGGGGAAGCTGGCGGCCTTGTACACTCCGCTGCTCCTCCAGGAGGACATGGAGACCGCGGCGGAGGAGGAGGCGGAGGAGCGCAGGTGAGCTGACAGCTGACACCTAGCATCTAACAGCTAACTGCTAACAGCTAACAGCTAACACCTAAAGCCAATACCTTCTTTCTCTGCAAATAATAACACAATTACAAACAGTTCCTCTCACTAGTTAACCCAACATGGCCAGCGGCGACTCTTAAAGCAACAACTCGCTTTAATTGAGCCACGTTGCAAATCTCTAGCAGCAGTGGTGGGGAAGTTACGAAGCTAGCAAGAATGCTATGCTAAGCTAACCGGACATGGTATGTTTGACAGCTTGAAGGCAGCAGCTTTAGCATTACGGCTTCAATCTTTCAAACCAGAAACTTGAACTGTTTGACCAGCGTCTGTGTCGTGGAAGTTTAGTCATAGTTAGTGCTGACATTGTTACTGACTGCCACTGACTGGCTCTAAGTTAACTGTTAACTAGCCTTCTAGCTAGGTTGTGCTAACTAGCTACCTGTCAAATCTAGTAAAATCTAAATAAAACTTTCTTTCACATTAGCCAAAGCAGATGTAATTAAAGTTCTAATAATGAAACGAGAAAACTCAAAGTGCATGTGTTATAACATGTTGACATAATAAAACTTCTGTGTTTACTTTCTACACATGTTCAGTAGGAGTTGACTTGAGTAAATACTGCACAGGTCCTCCATGTTTGAACCTGATGAGCTGTAACAAGAGCTAACGTTGAGGAAATTCACTCTGAACAAGGAACATATTGTGTGTATTTGCATATAAAGTACGTACTGTGTACAGTATTTACTGTAGTAATACCTGCCTACATTTAAGGGACAGGGAGGATAAGGGAAGTTGAGAAATACTGATGTACTTAACTAAAAGTACCCATGTAGTTCTGAATTCATGACATACATGTATTTAAAGTTACAATAATATACTTGCTTGTTCCTCAGGACATTGGCCCCTGTGAGGCCTATATTATATTAAATGACATTATACTAGAGTAGAATTCTAAACAAGCTTTTAATGAAGAATAGTATTTGCCACTTATCTGTATTTAATAATATTACTTCAGGAAGTACTTAGTTGTATTCTACCACTAGATGAGCAAGGCACTGATGATAACTCTAATCCTCTTTGTATGTTGAACAATTAAAAGTGAGATAATATATAAACAAATCTGCATTGAAACACACTCACAAAACAGTTGTGAAGTTAACCTTTAACCTCAGCTGGGGGGATTATACTCCTTGATGCCACCCCCCCCCCCCTCACACGCACACACACACACACACACACACACACACACACACACACTACAATATGTGGAGACGATCTCTAACATTCAGCCTCCCTGTCTTCATGCTAAATGATTTATAGATAGACCGGTGTTCATAAATGTGCCATTCCGGGGGATTCAAAACCTTTATTTTCCCACAAATCATGTATTCTATATTTGCACTGTCTTCATCTTTTTAGACTTTCAGGAAAAGAAAATATCATATTCAACCATGTGTAGGTTGTATGGTCTCTGTGTCCTGAATTAAATTATTCTGATTTCTGCAACTACTGGGATTATTTACACCATCCTCCAAATATGTGAATTCTTTTGTACATTAAAGCACATGACAAATATAAAGGTAACTGATTGCAAGTTAAAAGATGTGCCCTAGAGTCTCTTTATCCTCATCTGTCCCATTGCTGCAGTTATGTAACTCACTTTGAAAGGCTTTCAGTTTGTTTGCTGACTACAGGTGAAAAAAGAGGAACTCCTGGATATGAGCCAGTGATCGATTGTCTGTAAAGGGATGAGACCTGATATCTTTTAAGTTTTGTATCCGACACTCTTTGATCAACAGATTTTTATATCTGAATTAAAGATAAGGTTTAACTTTAGTGCCGGACTTCACACTTCTAGTTATGGTAATGTGTGTGCCAATGCAGGAAGGGATGTGGCAACCCTGTTCACACATTTATTGAAGTGTAGCATTGCATGTTAGTCACTGAGTGCAGAGTTTGGATTTCGCAACTCAATTGCTGTTTTTTTTTTATTTTCTGAAAGGGGGTTCTGTTCATGTGAATAATGATTCAGGCCACAAGGCTGCTGACACCAGCGCTTCTTTACCTCCTTCCTCATTCCTAAACTTCCTTCCTTTCTCCTTCCTGCTGTTCTACCAGGAGGGAGCACTGGAAGCTGCTGTCCTCCCTGAAGACCACAGTGGAGGGTCTCGTGTCCACCAACAACCCCAATGTGTGGTCCCGTTATGGCGGCCTGCAGCGGCTCCAGAAGGACATGAACCACATCCTCAGTCACGGCTTGAAGAATGAGCAGGTCAGCCGATCTGACCAATGCCACTCTCTCTTTTGTAATTGTTTGTTTTGTGCAATCTGTAAGCAAAGTAGATTACTCATCAGCGTCAGCAGTGAACCCTGCTTTGCTTTGGCAGACTTACAGGTCAAAGTTAGCATTTGTGAAACTTTAACCTATGAATTTGGATGGTCACTCGACAACATTGTCTCGACATGTTTTGTGATTGAACATGGAACATGGAGGGTATTGGTTCTAGCTGTATCCCACAACCCCATTTGGAATAATTCAGCTCCTCCAGACAACACAATACAGTGTTGAGCAGCTCAATGTTTCCAGATTACTTATCTAACACCTGTCACATTACGTTGGGCTTTGGTGTAAACTGTGGGACAATACAAGAGAAATGTCACACACAGCCTATAGACGGATGTTTTTAAAACTTAAATTATATTATCAGGAACTGAAGCTTTACCTGTTTTTTAATTGGGAAAGTTTCTTACTTTCTCAAACATTGGTAGGAATATGTGTAACTGTTTTTAAGAGGGATAGTTTAAAAACCTGTCACATTACGTTGGGCTTTGGTGTAAACTGTGGGACAATACAAGAGAAATGTCACACACAGCCTATAGACGGATGTTTTTAAAACTTAAATTATATTATCAGGAACTGAAGCTTTACCTGTTTTTTAATTGGGAAAGTTTCTTACTTTCTCAAACATTGGTAGGAATATGTGTAACTGTTTTTAAGAGGGATAGTTTAAAAACTTTTTGAGAAGTTTTTACATTATCGCTGAGGTTTAACCTATAATCATCAGCTAACCTTATAAAGTGTAGAGAAACGAACGGTACTAAAACATGTGACGCTCTCCCTCTCCATTATAACTCATTGGGTTTATTGAAGCTGCTTTTCTCAGTCAAGGTCATGTGAACACCTGATTTTTTGTTGCAGGTTTACTACAAGCAGAGAGACTACTGGCCGTTTGTGTGGTGTGTCCGCTACATCAGCCCCCACCTCGCCTCACACGTTGAACAGGTATGGTCACCGACAGTCTCATGCAGGGTGGCACGTAAATACTAAATAATTAGTTTGCACATATATCTCTGATCACCGGCCTAAACCAAACTTGTGATGTTGACTTTAAGCAGTTAATTCTTGTTTTCAAAATGTCACTTCATGGTTGGGTCAGTTTTCAGTTTATCTCCTAATAACAAGTAATTTGGTTTCCTTGGTTTTGCAAAACCTTTAAAGTGGATAAAAATGTCAGGTTGTACGTTTACTGAAAAACAAAAAATATTGTACTGGCTCTGATTCAGTTTGTACATTTTAGTATATAATGGTAATGGTAATGGTATATATATATATTACACTGTGTTCTATGGAAGTATAGCATACAAACTGCTAGACCTTATTGCGCTGCTTATAAACATCATGTTTAGAGTAAACAGAAGACGATTTGGTTTGTTGTGCCATCAACATAAAAGTCAACCACAGAAACTCCAGTGTAGAAGATCTCATGATGCTGGCTACTGTGCTGTTTTATATACAACACAGTGGTGACAAACAAAAACAAACATTACAAGGTTAGATGATGCAGAATCATTTTACTCATTTCAGCTTCTTGCCACGTGTACTGTTCCCATAACAAACCTGCTTTACGTTTCTTTCTTTCTTTGTCTCTTCTTCCCTCGCTCTCTGTCCTCAGTTCAGTAAGCTGGAGCCGGTGCTGAGCAGCGGGATGCGGAGCACTGGTGAAAGCTACAAGGCCGAGCGCTGGCTGCTTCACAGCTTACAGGTTCACATGCTGTCAGCTCAGCTCCGACCTCTGCTCAGGCATCTGGGACATGCACGTAAATACTATAATGGTGAGTTGTTCCTGTTTAATATAAGAGACATTGTGGCGTAGTGTAAACTAAAGTAAGAAATGTCTAAAACCACTCTCAGTTCCCCCTTTTTGTCTGACCTTGTACTTCTATACAAACTTTTGTCATCTTTCAATTTCTCTTTCTTTCCATTTACAATTTTTTTGTTCACCCCCTCTGTCTATGTCCCTCGTCCTTTGTTTTTCTCTTATTGTATCTCTCTTATCTTTTCAGATTATGCGTTTTTGCTGAGCGAGCCTCACGTGACTGCCATGTTTCAGTGTCTGGAAGCTGTGGAACAGAACAATCCCAAACTGCTGGCCCAAGTAGACACAGTTGGGGTGCGTCTGGTGAAATTACGTAATTGCTTGAGCCATGTCTCAATATTGTCTGTAACTTGTTATTTTGTCCTTCATCCTTTATCTGTTTTTTTATTATTTATACTTTGGTTCATAATGTGATTTTACAAGCCCTAGTGGTGGTGGTGGTGGTGAAGAAGAACTGCCACATGTTTTTGTATTTATTAATACCCTTCCTTTTCACCCTCCAGCTGTCCCCTCTGAAGGGCCCACAATGTCTGGGTCTGTTGAAGAGCCAGAGCCTGTGTGTGTTGCCAGGGGCCGGTGGAGCCTGGAGAAACCGTGACGCAGTGCCCAGAGGAGAAACTCTAAACCGCAGACTTACCACCTCCAACTGCTCGTTGCGCGAAGCAGTCTTCACCGGCCACAAATCTGGACCCTCTACGGGAGTCCGGTCCCAAAACAGCAACAGCACAAGTGAGGAAAGCATGTTGAGTTTTTGATCTGTTTATCTGTTATATACTCATCTTTTAATGCCCAACCAACCTATGCAAACGGCTAATAGGTGCATTTTCAAGTTTTTTTATTTATTTATGTCTGTTATCTATGTTCAATTGTCAACGAAATACAGGATTTTTCGTGAAATGTGTTCTGGGACTTTTTAATATAAGTGATGGTGATGGGAGGTGAGGTAACAGGCATCACATAAAGCATAAGAACTTGCTATGTGAATGTCTGATTTGGCAAATGTGTGCACTGTGGGTCATTATTCAATTCTAAAGCTGAATTGTTACGGCTTTGTTGTCACTTTTAGGTTCAGGAATTCAGTGAAAGTGTTTTTCTTTGTTTAAATTGAGATTTTTTTTTTGGTTGATTGAAAGAAACGAAGGGAAAGTTGTGATTTTTCTGCAATCAGTATATGCAGGGAGAGAAGAGATGGGATCAGGGGATGCCACTATGAATGCACTACAGTTTGAGAATAGACTGACTGACTTCATTACAGAGGCCTGATTGTCTCTGGGCCACGTCACTAACTGAAGAATGTGTTGATAAAGACTCCAAAACTCTATGTCCTGAACTAGCTCACTAAAATGGATAAAAAACAAGTTCCTCTGGTTCCTCCAAGCATGTTTTAGGATCATTGTTACTTTTTTTTGCATTAAATACATTATTTACATCACTTTTATTCACAGATCCCAATAGAAAATCCAATTTAGCTGAGGAAAATGAAAATATATTGCATGCATATAGAAAATAAAAATCTTAAATCACAATGCTGATAACCTAGTTTAAAACAATGATTTTGCATTCTGTATATTACCTGTAATCTTAAATTTTGTTTCTATCAAATCATCCTTCTCAACCCGCCTCACCTCATCTTTACATTGTATTGCAGACACTACCTCTCCTGCCAGCATCGTCGGACCTCCCTGGGTGTGTGTGTCCAGGCCAGGGGAGAGCGAGCGAGGCATAACATCCCCCCCCGGCTCCGTCCCTTGTATCACCCTAACGGAGTCCACAAGGCCCACCCATCCCCAACCTGAAGCAGGTGACTCTGGTGATGGTGACTATGACGACGGGCCAGAGTACCTGGCTATCGGTAACCTGGGGCAACGCAGTCGCCGTGACTCCCAAAGCTCCACCCACAGTAGCGAGCAGGGTGGGACCCTTGGGCATTCAATGGAGCGAAGATCCCAGGCCCCGCCCCCACCTCGGCGCTCGTCTTTCTCTGAGGTCCAGAGGGGGTCGGGCCGCGGGTCCAGAGGACACACCCGCTCGTTCTCAGACACAGGGATCAATCAGAAACTCAGGAATGGTAAGTTAACTCGGAGGGACCTCATTGGCAGCAGGTCAGGGTAACCTCGAACAGCTAGTATGTAAGATATGTTGTATTAAAGAGAAAGTTAAACTGAAATCTGAGTATGATGATTCATATTTAAAAACATTAATCCATTTTAGGGTTAAACAAATAAAGAATGAGCCGCCATCCATTTGAAGATGATAAAAACACCTCTCCTTAACATTTCCTTTTTTGCACGCTATCTTTATAAAATGAAACTGAAACATAGATTTAGTTAATCCTGGAAAGTCTTTATGTTAATTTGTTTCTCAGTAACATGTGGTCAGGCCACATTCTAGCTCAGAAGATGCACACTTCCTCTCTGAATGTTTTAAATATTTCTGTATTAATGTCTCCACTCTTTGCTCGCTGTTTCCCTCTCTTGGCTTGAGGTAACTTTTTCTCCCTCTGCTCTATCTCTCTCTCTGGTGTCTTTTTCTACTGTTTGTGCAAAAGGAGGGCCCCCCCGAAAAATCACCATAATAATAGAGGATCCGGTTGAAGGTCGGCAGTGCAGTTAACTGTACTCCATCATTCGACCCCTATCCCCACCCTTCTCTTTTATTTTTCTCTGCATGGTGATGAAGTCTCTCCACCCTTCTCATTTTCAGTTTCACCTTTACCTTCATAATATGTGCTTTTAGTCATTGAGGTTCATTTTTGATTGTTTTGTTAAGTCTGTTTTTTATTCAGGTCAAGTGACTTGACAAAGTCATAAATTATCACTTTATTGTTTTTGTTCATGCACACATTTTTCGTGAAGTCTAAGTCTTTCATTGAAAGGATCATGGTGTGTTAAAATGGCAAGTTATTAGAGATGCTGTGTGTCAACGTAATTTAGTTCTGGCATCATGAAAACTAATGTAAAAAGTATATTCGATACCTTTTCTTTAGGAAAAATACCGTTATTAAGTATAGTACAGTTAACAATGTTATTATGATTAGATTATACTGATTGACGCACATTATACTGACAAGGTTCAACACTCATCAACAGTCATGTTCATTATTTGTTTCTGCATGCAATGAAATGAACCATTTCCACAGATCCTATAGATTGTTTCATACAAAAACAATGATGCATCAAATCCGAGTTTGTGTATGAATGATGTCGTGCATTCCCATACATTTTTAAAAATTCATTATGTAGTTTAGCGACTCTGGAATTTCAATAACAGGCCGTTAACATGGACCGTTTGTGTCATAGAATCGCCCGGTGACGACTGCTCCATGAAGGACTACAGCCCCTTCTCTCCTCAGTGCAGTGATTCCAGCAATCCAAGTTCCCTCTACATGGAGTCTTGTGAGTTTTCTGTTATTCTGTTTGCGTAAGAACATAAACTATGGTCACAATGCACTGATATAAACAATGTCTAACTAGATACCTTTTAGTCTTAATCAGGGATTCTTTAAAGTTTAAGTAAGAAAATCCACTGCATACTTTATGTGTTTGTTGTTCCTGTAAGTGTGTCAGCTAGTGTGTTAACTGGACTCTCTGGACCCTGAGCAGCAAGTTCATAGAATAGTTGTTAGGTGTGTTTGTGAGTATAAATATTTTATTGGCCATGATATCTTGCACTTGGTGCAATTGTGAGTTTATTATTTAGATAACAACAGTTCATGACATCTTTTAATATTTTATCTAACTGTTTGTTAAAGCGCAAAAAGCCAAACATTTCTTTTGAAAGCTAAAACAGATTACCCTAAAATTCCAACATTGAATCACTTGCACACAAAATGTAATGGTACTTTGTTTTGTATGTTTTGGTGCTTCAGATGGGTCCCAGTACAGCAGTGTGCCAGATGGGATGTTCAGGAAACCGTCAGAGGGCCAGAGCCTCATCAGCTACCTGTCAGAGCAGGACTTTGGCAGCTGTGCTGACCTTGAAAAGGTCAGCGTGTGGTCCATTTAAACACATTGCTCATAACTAATTACATCTGCAGTTAGTTCTAATTGTTCAAACTCTGTTATAGACTTTTATGCAAATTTTTGAATGGAGAATTATAATTATTTGAACAATTCAATACTACAATTCTACAATTCATGTGGCTAATTTAGAGAAAAGAGGGTTAAAACAATGAAGTCAGTCTTCTCCTTGATCTGATATCTAATTTTCTCTGCCTTGCTCTTCAGGAAAACGCCCATTTCAGCATTTCCGAGTCCCTTATTGCAGCAATCGAGTTGATGAAGTGCAACCTGCGGCGTCGGGAAGAGGAGGGTGAGGAGGAGGGAGACAGTGATTGTGAGATTCAGCAGCTCAAGCAGAAGATCCGCCTGCGCAGGCAACAGATCCGCCACAGCCGCGTGCCGCCCTCCACAACCTCCCAACACAGTAAGAAAGGATTGGGATGCAATTGGATAAAACACATAGTCATCTGTACAGGTGCATGATGTTTCCTTCACAAAACTCATGGTCTAGGTTGATATTTTATTTTAGATATTCAGGTTTAGATTAGATATGAAACATACTTCATATTTTTGCAATCAATCGCAGATTTACACCAAAATCCTGACAGGTTTGGTTTGGTGAATTTGGATCCTTCACTCAACAAGATGTATTCAATGGGATTTGTATGTCTCAGTCTCAAATAGACTGGCTCAACAAATGAGCCACACTGGCATCATAGTATAAATTAAAATTGTATATTGAGTAATCTGATACTCTCATGTGTCTTATTCTTTATTTTTGTACTTCTTGTTTTAACTTCCTCTCCTGCAGATATTCACTCCACTGACAGTGGAGGCTCCAGGAGGAGCTCTCAGGACTCCTACCAGGGCCTGTCGGACTCGGGCTCAGCTGAGGAGGTGGAGGAGTGCGAACTAAGAGGTAGAGAGAGGGAATGAAGGAACGTGAAGAACAGAACACATAACAAATTAGTTTGTAATGAGATTCCCAATTAGCCATTCCTTTTTCAAATGGCATTCAGGGTTGCTAGTATAGCCCTGCAAGCAAAATGGCAATAGAAAAATATCTATCTTGAAAAAGTATTCAATTTTAAAATCCAAAATGCACATGATGCCTTTAAGGAAATAATTTTCTTTCTGTGTGAATGGGTATGTTTGTGTTCCATTCATAATTCATAAATAAATCATCTCGCAGTCTTCATATCGCCCTCTGAGTATGTCACATTTTAACATGGACTGTAAACAGGGTAGTCTGATTTCAAAGGTCACAGAATGAGTCTGCAGTGTTAGTTCTGTAAAATTATCTTTTTAGTGTTGCTATTTATTCAGACATTACAGTTAGAAAGATGGCATATCTAGAATTATTATGGTCATGAATAGGTTTGAAGGGTGTTGTTTGTGTTGGAAATCTTCTACTATATTCTACGCTGTCATTTCCAAACATTTCCTCTGAGTTGAGGAAACGGCTGAAAGTTTCTGAGACACTAACAGAGAGAAATATCTGAACATTTGATACAACTAGCATGGGTTGTGGGATTTCCTTTGTGCATATATGATGTACTTGACTTTTGTATCTGTAAGTGTTAATGTGTTAATTGTGTCTGCACCTCCCAGTATTGCAGTATGTGCATAGACACGTGTGTTGTATCTTGGAGCTGTATCACGTCCATAAGTGTAGTATGGGTGCAGTGTACTAAGCTGTAGCATGTTTGCCTGGGACACTGACACACGTCTCTGTGGAGTGGTGAAATGTTTGTGCGTGTGGTGATGGTTGTGCTGAGTGTTAGTTTCTGTCTCTCAGATGGCTGCGAGGGTCAGTCCCTGCTGGCGGTGTCTCAGAACGGCCTCTCCCTGTCACTCGCCTCCCTCTTCTCAGGTATCTGCAGGCTGGACGTGTGGGCGAGGCTCCACAGATGCACACACACTGTTTACTGAGGCAGTGCTGCTCTGACACGAAGCTGATGGCTCCTCTCCAAACTGATAATTTCAGCTTTCATATTAGATTTCTGCCAATACAGTTTGTGTTTGCACAAGGTCTTGCGGTGAAAACAACTCCAATCATGTCTTAGTTATGATGCCATCTGTAGCAAGACTCACATTTTACACAATAACAAATTTGGATTTGATTTACTTGGTAGTTTTATTGCTGAAGATGATCAGTATGATGGCCGTTTTTTATTTAGATGAAAACATTTATTCTCTGATGATCCAGCTCTACAGTATGCCATAAAAAAGTTTACATAGCAGGGCGTCAGTTTTCAGTTTGGAGCTGAGCCAGCTGCTTCCTCACCTCAGCTGGATTGTGCGCTTGTCTGTTTTTGTCTGTGCTTGTGGCTCAGAGCTCCAGGATTTTGGTAGTTTGGTGCATGTTAGAGTTCAGGGAGGCTCTTGAGGAGACAAGTGAGATAACAAGTTTCATTTTGACTATAACTCGGGTGTTCATCCATCCATCCATCCATCCATCCATCCATCCATCCATCCATCCATGAATACAATTATTTATCATGTCCAAAGTGGTCCCAGTGAGAATGAGGTGTGATTGCTGTCACATACACATCTTCCACCTTGTTTTTCCTTTAAAAGTTTGAAGTCAAACCAGGACCAGTGGTTATTTTTTGGGGACAGCTTGAAACAAAGTGTGTATTTTATGAGTGTAGCTGATTGGAGTTGGACAATATGTCAATATACTATCACACTGTCATACAGCAGGAAACCTAACATTGAGATTTTGTCTGGGATAATGTTGTGATTTGTCAAAAATATATTGTTTTGCTGCTGCTTTAAGTGATACACCTTTTGTTCATATTAGGCTGAATTAACATGGAATTTCTTAATTAATACCCAGATCAATTAAACTTTTCTTAATCAAAGTAACTACATTTAAATCCAGTAACCATATCATAATCAAAAACTATTTAACAAGATCTGAAATTGTATGCCTGATGTTATTTTGTCCTCATTATATGAAATTACAACTTACTGAATTGATCGGAAGGTATTTGGGCAGATGCACATTGGTACTTGATTTCTAAATCTAGTCAGGAGAAACAGCAGGAGGTTGAATACTGATTTGAATGATGAATCTGAATCGGATTTACATCAATCTGATTTTGTAATTATATATGTATATTAATTGATCTGTATTAAGCCAGTAATACTAAATAACCCGATTGTGCCGCAATTTCACCTCATTTCTCTGGACACTATATGACTGAAAGTGAATTAACACGTTCTGTCTGCTCACATGTGCTTTTTGAGCTTTTGTCTTCTACAACAGCATCACTCTACAGCTGACAATCTTCCTAAATCATCAGAACAAATGAGAAATCAGAAAATGGTTTAACTTCACTCACTCCTCAGGCCAAACTGATTCGTCTCTATGCTTCTAACATTTTGTTGCTGCTGACAAACTTCCTTGTCCAGCTTTTTGCTCTTAATTTAACCAGTGTCATCAAATATCAATCCATGAAGGAAGTCTCCTGCTCTGCCAAACCTCTAGTCTAGAGCTTAATGTCTTTACTTTCACATGTTGTCTGTCTAATCTCTGTTCTACCAGAACATCTCTTTCCTGCTTGCTACCTGATCAAATACACTGCATTTAAATATATGTTTGAATATAATCAGATGCGATTTTTGTTTTGTCAGGGAAATTCACACAAAAGTATTTTTAAAGGGAAACTTGTCTTTCCCTTTTTATTTCCCTGTTTTCTGATGAGTCATGTCTTCTTTTGAATTAATGCTGCTTAGCTTTAGCAAATGATGCCATTTTAGCAGTGGTGAGAGTTGAACACCATCCACCAGCCAACTGCTGGTACATTTGTGTCCAGACAGAATGAGGCATTCTTCTCTTTTTCTCTCTAGAAATCATAACATTTGCATTTTAGTACAACTATTGGAAATCTTGTAGTCTCTGTGTCTGGTGGTTAAAAATAATTTCTACTAGTTTCTGCTTCTTGCTTTTCAAATCTATTACTCAACTATTGTTTTGTCTTTTAGATGCAGACATAAAGCGCAGTGTGAGCAGCAGATCTTTTCTCAGCTCAGAGTCCATGTAAGTTATGCAGACACTTGTTGCCTTTTGTATTTATAAAGTAAAAAATTGTTATTCAATGAGTGATTTTGAAGCTAAGATAATCTCCTCTCTGTGTGTTTTCAGCTCTCCATCCTTCCTTCAGTCTAACTCTGCTGAGTCAGTAGCCATGGGTTTGCTCAGGCAGTTTGAGGGCATGCAGCTTCCTGCTGCCTCAGAGCTGGACTGGCTGGTCCCAGAACACGACGCTCCACAGAAGGTAAAACATTTTGCTTATGTACTATATTTTCTCTATATCACACAAAATCTACAATGGCTGATATAACTTCAAAAAGTCTGTGAGACAGTTTAAAACACCAGTGACCTGTGAACTCTTTTTTTGCTGTCACCCAGCTGCTGCCCATCCCTGACTCTCTCCCGATCTCACCTGACGATGGTGAACACGCAGACATCTACAAACTGAGGATTCGTGTCCGCGGCAACCTTGAGTGGGCACCGCCGCGACCGCAGATCATCTTCAACATCCACCCCGCCCCCAAGTGAGTCCACATCCAGTGTTACCTTCCTTTGCTGATATTGACACTTTTTGTTGGTTTTTCTTTTGTTGTTCCTTTCTGTTTTAGTCTAACCTTCACATGCTGTTGCTTCAGCTGTGCCATGACACAAACAACAGAGTCTGGTTAACTAATCAAAATTATTATTTTGCTTATAAGCTGAAAAATTACAGCAAAATTGTGTTGGTGATCCTCCGGGATTTTAAAAGACTGAGGCGTCACTTTTCTTGTTCAGAACTTCATAATGAGACTGCAGGTTACATCTCATTATGTAACACCTCTCACAATAACTGTAGAGAAACACAGCGACTGTGAAGCCCTTTGAACTCTGAAATATGGATTGTCCTCGCTCTTAATATGTAACTATGTGTTTCCCTGTCAGGAAGAAGATAGTTGTGGCTAAACAAAACTACCGCTGCGCTGGCTGCGGCACCCGCATCGACCCAGGTTTGACTAGCAATCCCATAAATTCTTCTGTACGACCAAACGGGAAAGAAATTTAAGTTCTAACATGCACATTGAACACTGTTTCATTAAAACTGAATTTATTGTAACATTTGCAACTTCAATTTTTGTGGATACCTACATTTTACAAGCAGACAGTGCAACTGTAAGACTTAGAGCAAGTCTCGTTCCAACTGAATCAGCTGGCTTAAAAGTTTTAACTTGTGTATAGAAATTCTTTGCAGAGCACTTTTGTGCTCAAATGCTGAGTCCATTAAAACACTGACCTCTTCCCTGCTTGTATTTGTGCTGCCTCTCTCCTCCTCAGACTATATTAAGCGACTGCGTTACTGTGAGTACCTCGGCCGTTACTTCTGTCAGTGCTGCCATGAGAACGCCCAGGCGGTGGTTCCCGGTCGAGTGCTGAGGAAGTGGGACTTCAGCAAGTACTACGTCAGCAACTTTGCCCGTGACCTTCTGAGCAAGATTGCTGGAGACCCACTGTTCAACCCTAACGACATCAACAGCGGCCTCTACAAGAAGGTTAAAACTCTGGAAGCTGTACGGGTGAGTACCGCAGCGGGATGGAAAATTTGTCATTGTTGTAAATTTTGCCTACGTTTATTATTATTTTCCTAGTGTCCCACAACAACAACAAGTTTAAATTATTTCAAACATTTCACGTTTTCATACATCTGATAAATGGATCAATATAAACTTTGGACACAGATCATTACTCTTGTTTATCGAGCAGGCAGTGTCCTAATTGTAAAATGACAAACTTGTGACAGACTCTGAAGCTGGAAATAGTCAAGTAATCAGGGTGTGAAATCAGAATGAATAGAACCATTCATGTCACCAACAGCTCCCATTGATAGGAGGCTAAAAAAAGACTAATTGCCTGAGAGTTGCAGCTCAGTGGTCGGCAGTGGTGCTAAACTGTCTAAACCACACGGTACCTTACCTATTATTTAATTAAATGATAGAGCAAACCTTCCAAAGCTGTAATCTACTATCACTAAGTAATCGATTTCTTTTGAAGAGTGCCTCGAATATATTTTGGTGCGAACTGATTAAATGATCTTTTGAATTCTGACCATCTCAGTAGAGTGTTGGTTTAAGGTTCATGGATTAAAAAGGGTTATTTGTAGCTTTTACTTAAAGGACATGCAAATGAAGAGAATATAAATGTAGCGTTTACCCATCTCTATAATATAACACAGGATATTTAACACCTTAAAAGCTAAAAATGTGTTTATGATATTTGCTGTAATCACACATGGGCTAACGTGGGCATTACTCATCACTCAGAGCTTTTACTGGAGGGCTAGTAGGAGAATGTCCATAGCAACTGACTTGCACATTTGTGTTCTCACATACAGCCCCTCCGGATGAATTCAGGAGATTGTTTGGAGTTCAGTGCATGTCTGTTAGCAGTTCCTGACTGTGTGTTGTTCTTTACTTGATTGTATGTTAAAGTAATCTTTTGTTTCATTAAGGTTTTGAGGGTGCAGCTGTTTCACATGAAAAATCTCTTCAAGACCTGTCGCTTTGCTAAAGGGTATAAGATAATTTGTTGCTGCATGTTTCTGAGTTTCACAATAAAACTATGCTCCTCTTTCAGACAGGCATCTTAAACTCAGGGTGTCTTTGTGTGTGTGTGTCCTTCCCCGTAGGGTGCTGGAACACTTCGACAGCCTGCCAGGTCACCTGACTGAGGACCTTCACCTCTTCTCCCTCAATGACCTCAGTGCTGTGCGCAACGGAGAACTGGCCCCCCGGATGAAAGAGCTGATTAAACTTGGTACCGTGCACGTAGACGGTTGTGTGGTAAGACGAGCATCTGCTTCTTTTGTGACCTTTTATTGTACCATGGTGATTTGTCACAGTGATTCAAATTGATAGATCAGTTACATATTTGTTATGAAGTCAGTAAACAACCAGATATTTGTTTGATGTTTCTGTCCGTCCTTCCCCCACAGCTCTGCCAGGCGAAGGGTTTTGTGTGCGAGTTCTGCGGCAACGACAAAGACATCATCTTCCCCTTTCAGCTGAACAAGTGCCAGCGCTGCGAAGGTGAGCCCTCTCTGCTGGCGGCAGGCCCGGGCGGCTCGAGAGCCCCCAACCCCCGCACCCCCTTCATTCCTCTTACCTGGAGAGACTGGAAGTTCTCCAACCCCCGTAGGCTGGCAAAGGCCCTTTCTCGAGATCGGAGAGAGGGCGAGGGAGGGGAGGAGGGGTTAGACAAAGATGTGTATAGGGGGGAGAAGAGGGGAGAGCGGGAGCAGAGGGAAAAGACCAGTGAAGTGTCAAGGGACGTGGTTGAAGAGAGGCAGGAGAGGGTAAAGCTAGTTAATGTTTTCTCTGGGGACAAAGGAGATGAAGAGGAGCAGGAGATGACAGGAGGTACGTCAGAGACATCAGAGACGGAGGAAGAGGGAGAGGAGATAGGAATTAAACAAGAGGAGGTATACAGCAACGAGAAAGTAAATGCTCAGGAAGGGAGAGATGGGCATGTAAGAAGGGAAAAAGTCAACTTATTGAAAGTTCTTCAACTGGACAGATTAAATAAGAGAATCTCAAAGGGAGATAGTGGGAGTGAGATATGCAGCAGCGTAGAGAGTCTCAATGACGTTGGACAAGAGACAAAAGGACATTGGAAGCTATCAGGGCTTTTCAGTCTACCCAAGGTTTTCTCCAAAAGAGAAACAGAGTGTGAAGAGAAAACAGAAATTAAAGTTGAACAGTCTGAGAAACTAGCAGGAACCGAGGAGAAGGGGAAAAGCGAGAGGGAGACTGATGAGGGTAATGAAAAGCAAGACAAAGGTGAAATAGAAGGAGCTGGTACAGAAAAACGGGAGAAATTTACAATCAGGAAACTGCTAAAGCCCCATCAGATGTCAGCTGTTTTCTTCAGAGGGAAAATCAGAGAGAAGGATAAAAGCGAGGGAAGTGATGAAAAAAGAGAGGTAGAAACAGAGGTAGACCAAAAACAGTCGACCGTCACCAAGACGACCTGGAGAGGTCGCAAAACTCGTACAGCCAGGAGAGTAAGCAGAGGCAGGAAGATGAGGGAGGGAGCAGAAGAGGAGAGCAAGACGGAGGGTGGAGAGAGCGCAGAGCTAAACGACACAGATGAATGTACTGAGAGAGGCGGAGGACAAGACTAAGACAAATGAAAAACAGAGGTATATTCAAGCTACGAAGAATTAGATCTACACATAGAGTAGTGGAAGAGTTAATATTTCAGGGAACAGCATCTTGTAAGTTCCCAGATACTGATCATTTCTCCTCATCTGAATGTATAAAGCAAAAATCGTGAGAGGTTTTCTTTACTAACGCCTTCATCTTGTTTACATGTTTTTAGTAGTTTTCATCGCATGTACATTTTTGATACTGTCTTGGCTGCACAATTTCAAAATCATCACCATCATCATCCTGACAGCAATGTTGACCATATATTGGAAAATGTAGTAATCAAGCAGCAATCATTGATACCACTCACATATCATATCAGCTGAATGACTATTGACTATATATAAAGAAGGATGACGCAACTCCGCCCCCCACTGATTAGAGACATTACTCCAAAATATGGACCCTGTCATCTCGCACATTTGTTGCCAGGGTTGGTACAGCAGCGATCGGGGACTTGAGTCGTGGCATCAAGGTCCCAACAAGTCCATCTTATACAGGCTCTGATAATGACAGTGGAAAAAATGAGAAATCACAGCCTGTCTCAACAATATCTGCATATTGATAACTTTAAAGATTAAATTATATATATTATTGCTTGATCGGTTAAACCCCAAAAAAACAGAGAGTGGTATCAATCATCTGAACCCTAGAGAGAAGGCAAATAATCACGTTAGTTCAGATTAATTGTGCAATCCTACATCTTTATTTCACTCTCACTCACTCTCTCTCTCTTCTTTTCCCACTCTTTCGTCTGACTGTTGGTTTGACACATTTCTCACTCTTTTTTTGTTTCTTCTCTCACTGCTCCTGTTTGTTGCTGTGTTCCCGGCTCTGGTTGTGTTGGTGTCTGGTGTCTTTGCAAAGGTGGAGGTATGATGTGTTTTGGCAGCTATTTGGTGATGGATATCTCTTGGTCTTGATTCTTTAAGTGCTGGTGATGCATTGCTGGTTTACTTTCACGTCTTCGGCTCTGAGCTCTGTGCTGTTTTGGTCTTGTTCACTTCCTGTCGGTCAGAGATGGATTGCAGCTTAATATTAAGATGATTTCTCGTGCTAGGGATGGAAAATGATACCAGAGTGGACGTTTACATTTCAGTTTGCTTTGGTCATGAATTTCAGTTTGGACTTTTGTGACACTAGTTTGTTGCACTTGTTTTTAGTCTAACCGAACACTACTTGAGCTGATTACTCTGATTGGTTCATTCAAAAGTAGTTTTATATTTAATGTAGACTTGACCGCAGAGGAAACATTATTCCAGTTGTTTTGCTGCCTCGTCTGATTGTTTATTATTTTGTTTTCATTTAGTTTTTTGTCGAAGGAATATTCTTTATAATGCGATGTGTCATATTGAATGTGTAATTTATGCTTTTTAGTTGACTTTAGATCTGCCTGCTATTATTTAAGTTCCATTTCATGTGAACCTGAAATAAACACTATTTTTGAATTTGAATGGCTTGTCATTTCATCCACTCTTCATTATTTTCTTTAGTTTTTGAAACGGGAACAAAATCATACAGGAAATACGTTTGTGTCGAAGCACATCATTTGAGAGTTTTTGGAGAAACGCACTAAAGGTGTCTGAACATGTTTAGGGTGGAGTGTGTGTGTGTGTGTGTGTGGGTCTTTGTATGTCAGCTTTCCGACGTTCCCGCTTCCGCCTCCCTTCTGTCTCGCTGCTTTTCACTCCTCTGCCTTTTATACTCCTCACCTCACCTTTCCTCCCTCAGGTCTCATCGTGATTGGCTGCTGTGTCGTCGTACTGGTTTAACTGGCTTGACTTATGTGAACACAGCCGCATTGTTTGTTTTAGTAACACGAGACATGCTCTTTGCTAAGATCCTCCTTTGATAAGGTTATACATTTGTTCCACAAATCCTTTGTACCTCTCCGTCACTAACTTTTGTTTTTGTGATGTTCCTCCTCGTTCCAGAATGTCGTGCGTGTTACCATCGAAACTGCTTCCGGGCGGGTAAAGAATGCCCTAGATGTCTGCGGCTGGCGGAGCGGAGGGAGAGGATGGCACGGAAAAACATGGAGGAACAAGAAGACGAGGGAGGAGGGACCTAGTGCCGGTAACAGAGGGAACTCCGAGGAGGTAGAAGAAGAAGAAGAAGAGCACAACACGACCCTGATTGTAGTCACTGACCACCTCTCTTTCCGTTCCAGTCCTCTCAGACCTGGGTGACCATACTCGTTGCAAACAGCTGTTTGATCTCAACAGGCTTTACCACATCAAGTCATCAGTGTCACATGAGCTGAAAAGGAACGTGGCCTCTGTTGATTCTCAGATAAATTATTTCTCCAAGCCCTTTTCACACAAAGGCTACGGTCATTTAAACAAAGACTTAAGTGACAGTTATGAAACATAATAATTCCTTCAAAGGCATGGCAGTTTTCTAATTATGCTTTGGTCAACCTGAGGGAAACAATGCTTAGTTAGAAAGGCACACAGAGAGGCTTAAAGACTTGAACTCTATCTCGCCATCTCAAAGAAAGTGGGAAAATAAATCTTGGATCCGCCCATTTATTCACATCTGCTACAAAATTGTTTGGGTTCTTCCTTGGGCCATGTTCCACATTTGCACATAATTTCATGACAATTGATTCAGGAGTTTTTGCGTAATTCTGCTAAAAAATAAAGATAATTCCTCCTTAAAATACTTCGCCGTATTTCACAATGTGAAAAGAAATTCCTGGAAATTCCAGATCCTGATCATTATATGATCAGGATCTGCATCAAAATTGGTTGGGTTCTTCCCTGACCCATACCACATCCTTCCTCCTTCCACGTTTCATGGTAATCCTTCCTGTGGTGTCTGTCCGACCTTGTTTACAAACAAACAGACAACCAACAAACAGACAGGGCTGAAAACACCGCTTTTCCCTTTATGAGCAGCACTGCCCTCGTGTGTACAGTTCAGAAAAGTAATAAAAAAAAAAATATATATATATATCAACTTCAAATTCATTCGAATGTCCAATGTGTGAAAAGGGCCTGAGAGTCACGTCTCCTGTGGTAAAATCAATATACTTTTTCACATTTAAATAGATCAGAAAACAAATATTTGTTCAGAGTATTGTGCCCAGGTTTGATATTTATCTTTCCTACAACTGCAGCTTCTGGCATCTGCTTTGACTCGGGTGATTTCTACTGGCTACTGGCTTAGCTGAAGTTTGTTTCTGTGAATTAAAAGGACAGAATTTATTTGAAAAGAGGAAGAAATAGCAACTAATTCAAAGTTTAGATCTGTTTTATGATTTGACTGATTTCCAGTACAGACACTGTATTGAAGCTATCCTGCCCTTTATACTGAATTGTTTGTTTTTATTTTTAAAATGAATTAATCCTTAGTGTTCTGTTTTAAGCTGTTTTAGCCGTGATTACGTGCCTCTAGGACCAATGAACTCAAGTCTGGCAGAGCTGCTGGATTGATAGAAGCACTGCACTTCAGGTAGAGGTCTCAGAGTCAGTGTGGCAAAATATTTTGAAATCGCAAATGCTCCGCTTTAGTGCTGCTTGGTGAGCCTGTGTGGTTCCTAGAAAGAGCTGTGTGAATATGAGAGTGTGTGTGAATATGAGAGCGTGTGTGTGAGTGTTTTGAGAGAGAGAGAGTGTGTGTGTGTGTGAGAGAGTGAATGTATGTACACACACGTCTACCTGCTGTACATGTAACCATGAACAAAGCCGAATCAGCACTTGCCTGTTATTTTCAAACAGCTTTGGATTAACAGAGTCCGGCGATTTGCACTGACGTCCTGTCTGTTGTTGAGGAGTCATGGATCACTCACTGGGGGATTTTTCAGATGCTCAGTTGTTCGAACCTTCACTGTTTCTTTAATGAAGCTCCTGTCACCTGGGTCCCACTGCAATGTGAAGGGTGTTAGTCCAAAACGTTAGAGTCTGTCAGTGCAGCAGAAACATGAATCGCTTCTCAGACTGAAATCTTTCAGTGGGTTTTGGCCTGCGACAGATCGTAGTTGTCGTGGTTCCCAACTTTCTTTGGCTCAACACCCTTTAAAGCAATAGTTCAAAATTTTGGATTTGCTCTTATTTACACTCATGTGCTCTTTTGCTCGGACTTAAATAAGAACATTGACACCTCTCCCTTGTCTGTATGTTAAAATCTATTAGGATATGGATTTTCAGAAACCTAAAGAAGTGTGGCAACATTTTATTTTTATTTTTATTTTCATAACGTAACCCTTCAGATTTCTCGAAGGACCCTTTTGGATCCTGATGCGTTGGTTGGGAACCACTGATCTAGTCACGTGTTATTGTCTGTTGCTCTTTAAAAGAGTTTCTGCTCTGAAACTCGTCCAGAGTTAAAAACAGAAAATGTCTTGTGACTGATTTTGCTTCCAGGGCTTCATCTCTTCACCGTCTCTGTAGTGAGTTCAAACAACCAGCAGCCTGATGTCTTTTCACAGGATGATCAAATGGTTGTTGTTTTGTTGTGGGAAAAATTAATAATATGTTCTTTTCAATATAGGAATCAAGTTATAGGAAATTAAAACATTTGAGATTTTTTGTTTTGTTGCCCTGGATGTTTTTCCCCAATTGCAATCTTGTATGAAACCTTTAAACAGGCTACATTCCATTACCCCATCCTCTACAGGCTCTGCTGTATGTGGACAGACTGTCTCTCACAAGACGCTGCTTAAAGCAATAAGTATGACGTTCATGTCCCTCAGCTCACAGACACAGAGCATCACACAGATGAAGTGCTCCCACGGCTCTCTGCGTTTCAACCAGGCTGCTCTTTAAAGGAAACTCCTAGCTCTTCACCTAATCACTCCTTAACGAAGCGACCAAATGACTCCAATGAAAAAAAAAGCTCAGCAGATTGTTTGACCTTGGATTGCCTTTAACACGGAGGAAGAGTGTGGAGGTTTTAAGTGCACTACAGATGAAAATGTCTATCATAACTATTAAAAATGTTAATTATTATAATGATTATTATTTGTGTTCATTTGCCTTTGTTCTATGATGATGTTGAAAATAAAAGACTGGCTAGACTGTTCATGAGCGTCACTGTGTTCGTAATATTCCGGATAAGGAATTGTCCGGATTGTCGTTACTTTACATTATCATTTTCAAGATCAATGAATCTGCTGTTTACTTTAATCACTTTAAGACAATAAAAGATCAGAATGGTGCATCACAATCTCTCAGAGCCTCATATGGCTTTTCAACTACTTTAAAATAAAATGCAACCTCAAGAGTTTTGGTTTATTTTAACTTCACTAAAATTATGAATTTTCATGAACATTGTTCCAGCTTCAGAGGACATTTATTGACTTATCATTTCAGCTTGATGAAAATATGTTTTATTTTATTCAGACTATTTCTCTTGACTCAGTGCTGCCTCACTTTCAACATTTTAATAAATAGTAGAAAGAAGATCAATGCCTAATGGTTTTAATACATCTTTAGAGAAGTCATGAAAACATCTTACTCTGGTGGCTCAGGTGTACGAGAGGCTGGTCCCTCTGTCTGAAGAGGACAAGTGGACGACCTGGATCAGACTTTAACAAAATCTCAGCTGGGATCAGGATTCATCCCAGAGCAGTAAACTCTGAGTAAATCTGAAGCCTTTGTACAGTCAGGGAACACAAAGTTGTTGATCTAAGGCCGCTGGAGAGATTATTTCTCAAATTCCAGATCACTGTACAAAGACAATACAACTAATGATATGATTAATTAATCCCAATAGAACAACGCCACACTTTTACACACGGGGTCAATCTTGGTATTACACCAATCAGTATCTCTGCCTGTCACGCGATCGACCGGGGTTCAATCCCCCCCGACGGGGAGTATTTTTTACTTGAATTTGACATCAGTAGAAATCAGGGGGGATGCTGTGAAATAAATTTATACCAAACTGAGCTGTATGAACAACATGACATATTCATCCAAAGTGTTTGTCTCAAAACATTAAAAACTATTTTTCCTGATCATTTGTTTGTTGAGCTCTCCGTATAATTATATCGTTTAATTCTGAGCATCCACCCAAAACATTCTGGTTTACATACAGTGATATAAAAGGTCATATTGGTCCAATCAACTACAGCACAGGGTGTAGGGGTCGCTCACTACGCTGGTGCGTCAGATACAGGACGATAAGATCACACCCACCAACAATCATTTACATCTGTACACAAAAGACAGAGACATTTTGATATACATCCTGAAAAGTTTTCAATATACAACTTGAACATCTGCAGATTAATTATTGCACCAATTGGCTAATGGCTCCATCCAGTGGATATAATCTGAAATTGATCAGTTTAGTTTTTTAATGACAATCATCAATAACAGTAACATCAAGTAGTAATAAATTGGGGTAAACAGATTTTGATTTAAAATGTAAACAAGAAAATATGTGGTCTTGATGTTGTAGCCTTGTGACCTTTGACTATAATCTGAACTATAAACTTTATAGATGGAAAATACACAACATTGTGAAGTGTTGTTAGTGATCTGCAAATTAAACCTGGCATTAATGACAGTGAACGCAATATTTGAAGGAAAAAAAAAAAGGCCGCCCAAACCTGTAAATCATTAAATACAATACAGCTTGAATCATCCATGTATGTTGTATTTTCCATGTTTAATGTATGTTTTTGGATGCTTTGATGCCCATATATCATTATGGACACATGTTTAATGCACCAAGACAATAGAAGAAGCCCAGAGTTAATCGCTACTCAAAATTTCATAGGAAAACAAAGTAGAATTTTATTCTCCAGAGAACATTTTCAAAGATTTTGAATAACACAGTTCAAAGGTCAGACTTTTTGTATTTTCTGAAAGAATCACATCTTCACAAAGTCACACAATAAAATAATAGTAATATAACTGTATTAATTTTTATTATCAAGCTATTTAATAACAGCGAAAGGTAATGGAGCTCACTTAGTTGCAACAGCTCATCTCAGCCACCTGTGGCCTGCACCAGCTAATCCTGCAGCCCTGGAGTGGAGCAGGATAATCTAATATCTGAAGAAGATACAGCAGCACACACACTAATGAGTCAGTTTTGTAACATTTTCATCAATACAGTATATATATTATGTTGAGGTTGGAAGCTGCATGTAACTTTGTTTATGATTGAATGATTTCTTTATGAAGATGATGGAGAAGAAGGTTCCTGTCCGTGAGAGAGCTTCAATTCAGACAAGAGAGGCAATGATTCTCAGTTGAGTTTAATCAACAGTTACAGAAATGTTCATATAGTTCACCAGAATAACACAAACGACACATTAGACACAACTCATGAGATATTATAGACCTGTTTTTTTCCCTAAATGGAAATCGAATACAACAAAAGTATTAAGGGTTAACAGGAAGAGGCATCTAAAGGTGTATGTGTCCGGGGACCATGACTTTCTCTTAAAATGCACCGTTAGCTAATTTCTCATGGGGTGTACCATGTTAACAATGAGGTTTGATGTCCAACTACAGATATTCATTTAATTTCTTTAAATTTAGACTCTGAATAACAGTGAATTGATCCCAGGCCTTGTCCGGTCAAGTCTGGTTGATCCAGATGCACCACATGGAGATGATGACCATGGCGTAGCAGGATATGAGCAGCAGATAGATGCGGAAGAGCAGGAAGTCGAGGACATATCCCACGTGGCACCACTGGTCCTGCAGCTCGCCCTCCTTCTTCAGCGACGTGAGGTGGCCGCGGAGGTCGGCCAGGAACTGACAGATCTGCTGCAGTTCAGTCAGAGCGGCTGGAACAGGCAGGGGAACAGAAATCAGCCGCTTAACACGATGCACGGTCCGTAATCAGATCCGGAGACATGTTACAGCCACTGGTTGGACATACACGTATATAACGTCTGATTATGATGAAAAATGATAAAAACACACCAACACAATAAGTAACAAATTACAAAATCTTAAACCAATATTCAGATTATTCTGAATCCATAGATAACGTCAGTGAGTTTAGCTTTTCTGTGTTTTCCTCTTTCTTAACAAAACAAGCTAATTCTGAAACATAGTTGACATATCCATCCACTCATAAAATACTGATAAAGGTTTAACGAGATCAAATGTTTTGGCTGAGACGTCCCTAAGTTGTAGCCTAATAAATCAGAAAGCGACTCATTATTATTATTATTGTGGAGTTTTAGTGGATTTTCAAATAAGATGGTGTAATTTGGAGGCTGCTTTCAATTGGATGAAGCCAAATATAAATGAGGATATGGTTTGAATAGAAAAGAGCGAAGATAATGAGAAAATGTTCAATCTAGATTGAGTGTTAACTTCACTGTGATTCTCTCTACTGTATAAATGTCTCATGATAATACTGATACATTTTTAGATGAGACCTAATAAATAGATTTTCATCTGGCAAAGTCACGTGTGTCCGTCACTGGGTCTGAGTACCTCCACTGTTGGTTGCTTGCTGGGCAGGTGTCTGGTCGGTGTGTTGGACGACCAACGGGCCTGAGCTCTGAGGTTTATCCTTCTGTGGCGCGGCAGGGGGCCGGACGCCCTCCGGCCAGCGGTAGCAGATGAGGTTGGCGATGTGTTTGAGGATAATCACCCTCACCCAGTTTGGAACCTCTCGATATTTCTTGGAGCTGTGGTGCAGGACATTGGTAATGATGACCGTCTCCAGCAGACTGATGACCATGAGGGCCAGACACACTGAGAAATAGATGCCTTCAGAAGACAGAGGGACAGAAGAGTTGCTTGAAAACATAATTTCTAAAATAAGCTCCATAAAGGAACACAATTATTATTTTTTTCGCCCATTGCTTGGGTCCTGGAAATTGCTGGGAGGTAAAATGTTTGATATTGACTGAAAAGTGATTTTCAGACCCAACAGCGACACTCAGTCAATAGGAGCCAGTGAAACAAGATGAACGTTAGTCACTTGACCTCTGACCTATGATGGGCGTGCCGTTGGCTGTGCTGGGCAGCAGGTCGTTCATGATGAGCAGAAAGACGGTGTAGCCCAGGATGAGGGTCATCTTGAAGGAGGCGCGGTCCACGCTGTGGGGGGGCAGGTAGAAGGACAGGATGTCGATGAGCATGAGGAAGGAGCTGGGGATGAGCAGGTTGACCACGTAGAGGACTGGACGGCGCTTGATGACCACCTAGTGTCAAAGACAGGTATGTTCACTTTAAATGCATCTCAGTGGGTGTGTTAAAAAATTTAACGAAAATATAACAACTTTAATAACACATTTTTAGCCAAACGCAAATTTAGAGCAACATTAACATTAATTTACAGTCATTTTCTGTTAAGTTCAATATTAATATATTCATTCATTTTAGCTTTTATGCTTTTAAAATCTCCACTGCGTTCACCAGTTCATCCTTAACTGTGCCTGTCTGTTGTCGGCCTATAGGTTTTACAGTTGATATAATTACAGAGTCAAGCAAAGTTAACAACATGATAACTAATCTCCGTCACCCAGAAGGTGATGATGTCCCACTCATCGATCCCAAAACGGAGGATGGACGTCTCTCCCAGTATGTCCACCAGCTCCCATTCTCCGCTGGCTTCCAGGTAACGCTTTGAGTTTCCAGACATCTCCGCAAAGGTCAGTGCTGGACTGATCCTCACATCTCGTACTGTGAAAAGTGAAAAGACATTGAGAGAGAGAAAGCATTCGCAAATGTGAGTTAAAAGTTAGCTTAATGTTAAGTGTCCCTGATTTTACATAGCGATTATTATTTTTCTTCAACTTTTTGTTTTTATTCCCTGACTCACATTTTCAGACCCATGGCTGCACCAGCTTCGGGTTCGGTGTGTCAGATCGCAGGCTATGACTCGATAAGTTTATGTTTGTGTGATTGTGTATTTGTCAAGGAGCCTTTTCTTACTGGTGTGCATGTAGGAGCCAAACGTGAATGTGCAGTTCTGCACGTCAAAGGGAAAACTGAAGATCTCCAGGTTGCAGGCCGAGACGAGTCGCAGCATCCTGTCCCAGCGGATGTGACCCGTGTGGTTGACGTAGACGTATGGACACGCTTGGGAGACGTCATCACCCACACTTTGAGGGGGTTGGAGGTGGAGGAATCAGGATGAAGTATCAAGAAAATAGTAAAAAAATTCGGACTTTCTGCGAAACAGCTCAATGAAACTTACAACTCATACACGATGATGTCTGGGGACCAAAGCTCCTTCACGGGGAGAGAAATCCTTGTGACGCCATCACACTCCTCAGGGTCCCAGACCAGGAACTCGTGGTGCCAGTACTGCAGTGAAATAAAGTCCAACATCAAATATGATTTAATTTTTCATTATTATGTCTATCGATGTTACTTACCAGTCTGAGCCACAGGAAAGTAGTGAGAATCTGGGTCTTCTCATTCTGAAATCACAGTAAACAGAGGGTAAAACTAAAGCCGACTGCTTTCTATTTAAGATCAGAATTACTCTAAGTCAAAAACTGTTTGCACACAATACATTGAATTGACATTTCACTACAGCAAACATCTGCCTGACATTTTCTCTGTCAACCACTGCACAAGTTCCCTCAGCGCATATTTATTCTGGATTTAAGAGGTGTTTTTCTTTAAAGATCACTTTAAAAGACGGTCTCACCACTCCCAGGACAGCATAGAGGGTGAAGGAGATGTTGGCAATGGTGGGATTGCTGAGGTTCACTGCTGGCCTGAAGGGCTTCAGGTCAAACACAGCCTGCATGGACTCCAGGGTCGGACCACTGTGACCTTCTTTACACGTTAGTTTACTGTGACACAGAGACGCTGCCGAGAGAAGAGGAGGGACGTTTTTCCAAAAAACTCTGACGGCTGCTAAACTTATCTGCGACTTTAAAGTTTCTCACCAATCATTTAAGAGATGTGTTAATAGCCAAATAATTAGCATTTAAAGATTTAAAATGCATTTCCAGGTTAAAACACAGAGCACTATGGTAGCATTTTCTTTAAATCACCAAATACTCACATATCAGAACAAAATCTGACACAATTATAGGACACGTAAAAAAATTAGCTTTACATAATAGATTTTGATATTAAATGGCCCAAGGAAAATGCTGTTTGATATTGACACTGAGAATAATTTAAACTGAAATAGAGCAGAGCTAAATGTGCTTCGGTTTGGAAAAATGAGACACACACGTGGCTCCAATCGATAAAGTAGTGAATATAAGTAGATGGTCATTACCTGATATTACGAGTAAACCTGAGATGATGCCGATGCTCTTCTGAGACGAACCCATGCTGGATGATTCTGAGAGAACAAATCACCTCCAGAAACATCAACCTTCACATGAATAAGGCAAAGTGGACTCCTGCTGACGGTGAACATGCACACATTGTTTGTGCAACTTAACGGAAGATAAGTTCTCTGGAGACTTAACCACAACCTCCACAACCCCCCCCCCCCACCACCACCCCCCAAACCCGCGCAGACAATACCTAATACAGAAACAAAACAAAAACAAAAAAACTTTCTGCATCCAAATATTAGATGAGTTTCCATAATTTAGATTTGTTATGCCCCAACCACCTGAGCAAAACAACAGCTTACACAAATACTTATCAACACAATCAGATGCAGACTGTTCTCCCACAAAACTGTAATAACAAATATTTGTTATATGTCCATTTATTAAATTATAGATATACTGAACTTCCTCAAATTAAAAGATGTGATATTCCTACATTTATGACTCAAATGCATTGACCTCAGATTGCTGTGGGTACCAGGAGGACCCAGACAAAATGAACAAATATACATTTTAAAGAAGTCCTAAAACATTTCATCCATAAATGGAGATACAAAACACACAACACACAGATGGATCATAAACTCACACAGTTAAACGTGGAGCTTGTTGTTCCACACCTTCAGTAACCACTCAGCCATTTTATTTTTCAACACCTTCACCTCTGGGGGTTTAAATCTGTTCCATTGTACCGAGTACTTATTATTGGTTTAATGCTGTTTTAGAAACCTGTGATTCACTATTACAAACACACTGTTTGAGGAGAGAAAGAGAATCAACATGAACCTATGGTTTTTGGTCAAATTTGATAATTCATGCTTAGGATTGAACATTAAGTTTATCTTTAAAACGGAAACAGGGAGAAATACAAAGGAGTTTTCAAGAGGTCTTAACATCCTTAAATTAAACCAGAAAAAAAACTTGGGTGATCTGAAAGTCACAATCACATAATTAAAAAAACATTTAAAGAAAAACCCCTGCTCCCAATGACTAATAAAATCAGGGGCTGAATTCAGCAAAATGCCAGAATGTGTCTGTGCCTTGAGGGGATAAATCATAGACCAGTGGTTCTTAACTGGTCTGGCTTCGGGACCCACCATCACTCCTTGCTGACGAGCCGGTGCAGTTTGAACCCGAGATAGTACAGAATATCACAAGATGCCAACACAAAAAAACAAGTTTAATGATAAACCAAAACGACCAGCAGGTGGCGATGCTAGAGAGGGAAATATTCCCTTTTACACTTAATTAGCAGCATTTTAATTAAAAACCTAAAAGTGTATCTTAAGGACACACTGTGAATCTATGACAACCAACAAAACTGATCCTATTCACATTTCTTAACAAATAAGGTTATGGAATGTGAGGTGGTAAGGGTTAGAGACGCTTGTACTTTGCGACCCATGTTGCATTCACCGCTGGTTGTCGACTTATGACAGATAAGACCCAATCAGGAGGAGATGACATTTTCTCCTTTTTTTGGGCTCCAAAAACTCCAGGATACTATCACACGAGGTGTAAGAGTTGCAAAAGTTATTCATTTAAAAATTAAAAACGATCAGTGTGAATGTAGCCTCAGCTGTATGGAAATCGTCCCCGTCTTTTATTTGGGAGAAGTTTGATTTTCTGCCTTCCAGGTTCACAATTTTCCATCTCAATCTGTGTCAGCCAGCACAGGAGGATGCAGGGATTTTGTCACGGTTGAGTGAAGATCAAAGCAGCAAACAAGGGCCCAAAAACAGGGTTCGTTACTCACGTGGCTGTACACTCACTTTCTAAAGTTAAATGATAAAGAACAATAGTCTGAACAAACAGCCCAGCCTTTCTTATTTTAGCCTCACCTCACACACTTTCCATCTGAATCACTTGGCCACGTGTCTACTTTGTCAAAACTTCCCTGTTGTACTTTTTGAGTAAAACGAGTTAAACAAGAATGTGTGAATTCTCTGTACCTCATTAGAATGTTCATCATATTGTTGTTTTACGTTAGTCTTTTTATTCTTTCAGTTTGTCCCGACCAGTACAAATATTTCTAGCCCACACCTCAACGTGGAATGAGCATGAACCAGATCCTAAGCTCGTGACAAACACACCACGAAACCGACTGATGTTCTCCCGAGATAGAAAAACAAGAGACGGCTTTCATAAGGGAGTGGCAGCTTGTTTTATTAGTTTCGAAATGAATATTTTTCTTCTAAATTGGCGGACACATTTTAACCGCATTACATATTGACATGAATAATAATGAATAACAATAAATAGAAAGGAAGAACTTAAACACTTTATATCTTCTGGTGTGTCTATACGCTTCATGAATATTGAAATCATCGATCAATGAAGCCTTTATTGGTTTTTCAGACATGAACTTGAACTGAAAATTGGGAGCTAAGTTTATCTTTCACATATGAAGAACACATGTATGTTCTTTTGTGTTTTACAACCATCTTGTGATGAAAAGTCATCAACATTTTCCCACTCACTTCTCCGGACTTGTCCAGGGTTCAATGCCTGTCTGAAAGTAGCTTAAATTTTATTAAATATTATTTCTGTATCAGAGAGTGTGGGGAAGTAGCATCAACTTTACAAACAAAAGAGAGAAGAATAAATGGAGCATGAAATTACACAAACATGGTACATCAGCAGAAGAGAACGAGTGGGACAAGAGAACAAGAATGATAGAAACCTGAAGTGACACGTTACAGATCAAAATGGATTTCACAAACGTCCCAGTCTTACTAACCTACTGATGGGAAAAGAAAAGCAAACAGAACTGGTGTTGCTTCACTGACAATGCAGAAAAACCTAATGTGGGATTTCAAGCTCTCTCAGATACTTGTTTCTGAAAAAAAAGATCATTTTAAGAATGAAAAGACAATAAATAATTAAAATGAATAATGAAGGAAGGACAGATAATTGGTGTCATGTCACATTACATTATTCCAAATAAATTTTTCTCTATCTGCCTAGAAACAATTATCAGGGTAAATAATGTGACCCTGCATCTAAAAATAAGAACAAACCAAATGAAATAGTCAAATCAGGAGTTGTACTACTGCGCCCACATGATGATGATGGTAATGAAGCTGACTGATATGAAGAGGACATACAGGCCGAACAGCAGGCGGTCTATGATGCAACCCACCTGGATCCACTCCTCTGAACTCTGGCTCCCACCCAGATGCTGCTCCACCTGGAGGCGGAGACCCTGGAGCTCCTTACCCAGGCTCCTCAGCTCGTCCAGGGCCTTGTCCTCATTCAGAGGTCTTTTCTGCTCCGGAGCCTCGCTGCCCTCTTCCACCACAGAGGAAACCTTCATTTCTGTTGCAGAGGGGACACAGGAAGAGGGGAAGGCAGATCTGACTATTCACTCTGACTTGACTATTTCTGCAAAGCAGGAAATGTTAACATGTTTAAAATCAAATCTCAGGTCGGACCGGCTACCATGTGCTGAAGGGTTTTGGATGACTGTGACGTCTTGTAGATCTCTGGACTTTGGAGGAAGTCGCACCAGTTTGCCCAGGATATGGAGAACAAGTACTCTGATCCAGTGAGGAACTGCAGAAGAATGAGTGGAGCCGCACAGTAGGTTGGTGATCAGGATAGTCTCCAGCAGACTGGCCACCATCAGACCCAGGCACAGAGACAGGAACACATCTGGACAACAATAGAGTACTTCTGTTCAATGTGTGGGATTTAGTGGCATCTAGTGGTGAAGTTGTCAGACAAATCACGTTCAAATGTTTATTGCCAAAGTAGAACAGGTTAGTCTTTGGCGTCTTGGCTCCGACTTAGTCACTAGCCCCGATATGATTACAAAGGTATGATGGGAGTGATGAGCAAATACTTGTAACCCCCCCCCGTCAGAGCCTACAGGTGGATACTGGGGTGCAAGCAACTGGCAGCAATACTGACGCAGCAGCAGGGCAAACAAAGGGACTGACGGGAATTTTTCTCTACTTAAAAAGGCAGCGTAATAAGGTGGGTGTGTATTAAAGATAATTATGGAGGGTGAGGTATGTCACTTGGTGTATGTCACATGATTGGAGCAGCGCAGCTTGAGTTGGTTGCCTGAGCTAGCTCTCTGGCTCTCTCCATTTATGTGGCTACTAACAACAAGAGATAAATATAAGTGAAAGCATTTTCAACTGACTCATGAGAGGTATGGTGTTTCCTGTGACGGGCAGCAGGTCGTTCATGATGAGCAGGAAGACGGTGTAGCCCAGGATGAGGGTCATCTTGAAGGAGGAGCGGTCCACAGCCTGAGGAGGCAGCAGGAAGCTGAAGAGGTCCACTGTGATGAGGAAGCAGCTGGGGATCAGCAGGTTCACCACGTACAGGGTGGACCGACGCTTCATCGACACCTGCAACAGAGTTAATACATTGTGGAAGTCAAGATGAGATATACATGTGAGTGAGGTTTAAAATCAGTTTACATTAAAACACTCATATTTAATCATCCCGTACAATAACTATACTTTACATTGTTTAGGCTAAAGAAGAGATAATTTAAATGTGTGCATATTTTTGGTATGATTGTCCTGCATCATCAGTGTGTAAAACTGTCAGATCACATTATTCTATGTGTCTTGCTAGTTTTTGATTTAACCATTACCCTCTAATTCTTTACATCTCCTGTATCATCCTCTTAGCTTTCCTGTTGTTTCAATACATAACACAACACAAGAGTGTATATTACAGTAATAGTCAGTGTAGTGTAGGATTTCCTTACATAGAAACGAAGCTCCTCATAAAAGTTATCAAAGTCAGCATTAAAAACAAATTTCTTCACTGTGATGCCAATTAGTTCCCACTCGCCCATAGTCGTCATCATTTCTTTCGACATTTGAAATATTTCCCCTGCATGCCCTGGGAGGTCAATCTGTAGAGCAGACTCTGAGAGGAAAGATATGATACAGTCAACGCTTTGTCAGATCAGATCTACTTCTATTATATTTGATACTTTATTGAAACTATGCATCTGCAGATTTCAACTCATATAGTTAGTAACCCAAACCATCTTAAACCCTTACTGCGGTACACGTAGGAGTTGAAGCTAAAGGTGCAG
The DNA here is from genome assembly GCF_963576545.1 of Limanda limanda. Classification (NCBI taxonomy): domain Eukaryota; kingdom Metazoa; phylum Chordata; class Actinopteri; order Pleuronectiformes; family Pleuronectidae; genus Limanda; species Limanda limanda. Next base: position 12,418,431 of record NC_083644.1, on the reverse strand, counting down.
TTCTGGATGTCGAACGGGAACATGTAGATGTCCAGTCTGCAGGAGCTGACCACTCTGACAGGTAGTGCATCACTAACAAGGCCGTCAGAATACACATAGATGTATGGAGTGAATGGAGCTGAGTTCTTCTCCATACTACAGAAAAAAAGACATTAAACACAGTAAGTTCCACTGATTTTACGAGTTCTCGTAAAACTTCTATCTTTTATAATACCTCCAATTCAATTTGGACAATAATTATTCATATGATAATTAGAGCTGTCGTAAGTTGAAGACGTTTGTTGGTTTATAACAGACTTTCTTACTCTGCAGATATAGGAACATTTTCAAGAGCTCATAATATCTTTTTCAACAATTACAGCATTCTATAATCTGTTTATTGAGCAGCCTCAAAGGGTTAAGGATGCCTACATATCTAGCTACAGGTATTATAGTGTGTTGTAACCCATGAATTAAGTGTGCTCTCCATAGATGCTAAATGGGGGGGACTTCAGATAAGATGCTGATCTATATTGATGGAGTTTTAACACCCTCATTGATCTGATTCCATCACACAACCTCTAATGAACCCACTCTTCAATACCTGCCCAACACGACAGGGTAGAGACACAGAGTTAGCAGGTAGCATGTGAACATGGTGGAGGATTTAACAGGCAAAGAGCCCGATGTTACAGTCCGGGCCTGGAGGAGACCAGACGCTGAGCTAAAAGAAGACTTACACTCATCAGGTGGACAGAAAACCAACAGAACAGAATAACCATGTTGGCTGGATTTGTAAATAGGCATCAATTTGCTAAAATTATTGTGATTATGTACTGTAGTTATTTATTAAGAAGTTGTAGTTGTTGATAGCTTCAAGAGTTTTTCCCTGCCAACTATTGCTCAGACATATTCAATCACACTCTGTCCGCTGACACTGGGAGACAAAACCAAAAACTGGTTGAAAAGATAATTCATCCCAAAATTAAAAGCAATAGTGCTTATGTTATTTTGTTACTTCTCTTTTAATATTGATTAAATATCCTCCAAAGCACCTTTTATCTAGGAATGAATCAAAATCAGGCTTATGACATGTAAACATTTAACCAACATCCAAGGCTGCAGGGCTCTACACATTAGCTGGTACTTACAATTCATTAATGACCACATCTGGTACCCACAGTAGTTTTCTTGGGACTGTGATTGATGAAGAACCACACTGTTGTGGGTCCCACGAGATGAACTCGTTTCTCCAACTCTGCAACATGAACAAACACATGCATCAAGTACATTAATGTAACGAGAGCTCCAAAGGGATGTCTATATATATATACATATATATATAAAGTGTGGGTTTGAAGTTGGTCACAAATTTTGATAGTCACATTTTATAATATGGTTTTAAAAGACTTGAAAAGCAGCTCTGTTTTCTTAATTTCAGCTGAAAACATTTTATTTTGTCATTAATGAGATACACTTTACATCATATACTATAAACTGACCTCTGCCTTTTTCGAAAACATAAAGCAAGATGATCAGTTTTATCATTGCTTAGAAACCGAGAAATTGAGTACTTACTACAGATTGCCAGATTAAAGTTGTCAAGATTTGGGCCTTTTCATCCTGGAAAAGAACAAATATTTATTTGTGGTCAATTATCTTTTAATGCAAAGTTGCATTAGGTAATACAGACCTAGTGCAATTACTTTGATAAGGTTGACAGAACCACAAACAGAATAACACGAAGTTGTTAAACTCCAGAAATATTATTATAAAGTTGACTTTACACTGACAAGCAATTGAACATGGCCTCAGGCAGAATTGGTTGTGTTTATTATCGTGTTTCTCACCACCCCCAAAATGCCGTACAGGATGAAGGAAATGTTGACATTCGTGATGGTTGATATATTCGTGACGGGTCGAATGGCGCTCAGATTGAAAACTGGTCTGAGAGCCTCCAGCAGGGAGGGTGCGTCCGGTTTAGAGCAGTTCATCATAAAGGAACTGCACTCGGCTGCAGAGGAAAAACCAAACAGTTTCCACAATGAGCAAACACTGAAGAACCAAACACAGGTAAAATAGGCAATATCGATGAATAAACATGTCATGTTTCTCTTTACTGGATTTCACACAGTGGCCTCTGTTTTCTGAACCACATTGATTCCTCAATTCTTTTTGAATAATCAGTAACAAGCAGGAGCTCTATGTACATGTGACGTTATCAGGTGAGCTGGACTTACCATTCATGAGAATAAAGATGAAGATGAATAGAAGCTTAGAAGGCTTGACTTTCCGCTGGCAGCACTAAAAACATCAACATCGGGTCAAAAGCTGTTGTTAGTGTGTGTGGTTTCCTGGTGGTGAGAGCTGACCTGTCAAGTTGGCTTCACAGAGTTGAAATGTAATAACTAAGATTAAAAGATAGAGTTACTATTTTTATCTATCGTGTGATTGGACTTTAGGTCTTCAGTGTAGATGTTAGAGCTATTTTGAAAATGTTATGTTGCATGAAAAGGCCTGATTTCTACAGTCAATCCCAACATTAGGAAACCATTGTTTAATATTCAGAGGTAAATTTAAGACCTAAATGAGAAAGTTTGGGTGTTGGAATATTGGAGCGCAGATGTAAAAAAAAACTTTTCTCATAAAACACATTTCTTGTAATCACAACCACACCATACTCTCCAAGTTAAAATATTTAATTAGAATTTTCTTAATATAGATTTGGATTATTATGTTATTTTAAGTTGTGCACATATATATAACATGGCCTTGGGATACAGTACAAAAGTATGTGGACATGAATTGTGCTTGGCATCGTAGTGCTGAACCAAAGACAATTTTCATGTTTCAGAGATATTTTGTGCTTGAACCTTTGCGGCATTGAGTCTTCACCTCAACCACATCCAAAACCTTCAATAAATGAGAAGACCGACCGCGAGCTAGACCATATCGGCAAATAGCCAAATTTTTAAATCCTGTGATATTATGTCCACATGCTTTTTGCCATGTTGTGTAGGCTTTTTAATATATCAAATTGTTTGTCAATGATAATTGTGACTAAACAATGTTTGTGCTTTGATTGGCTCTATTTAAAAAACATGATCTTCAGTTACTCACAATGTGTTAAAATTGTAGATACAAATTTGGCTTGTGTGATTTGAAAGATAAATATAATAATCAAATTCCCAAAGGTTTAACGGTTAGATTTCTTAAAGCGGTAGGTTACAGATCATCAGAAACATTGCGTTCAGTTATTGCTTGGTTATTCGCTTTTTTAAACCAACCTACTAACTATATATTTCTTATACATCTTCTTATTTAAGACTCCTTTTATTAAGAGTTTGATAATATTTCTGATCATATTCGACATGAGCAAATGAAAGCCGTAACAAATCCTACACTATTTGATTACTTCAGAGTGAGTCATAGCAGATAAGAATATTTTCTAGTAATGTTAGCGTAGCTTAGCTTCTGCGCAATGTGAGGATTAGGATTAGCAATACAAATTTTAAATAATTGAAAAGTTAATAAAATTATTGGAACACAATCAATCAAAAACTGAAAGAATTTTTTTCCAAGTACTTTTATTTTGCATACAGTGGTTCCCTCCATTTTAAAATTGCAAAAAGCAGACGAGCTATTTTAGTTTTTTGACTAGTGATAATATGAGCATTTGTTATACATTAACCATATAATAGATTGTATATATTGCATAAATAAGAAAATGATCAGAAGCATTAAAACATTATGATGAACCGATCAGAAACTAATTGAAACATTTGAATCACTATCACGCAAAATGGAGGATGTTAAAACAGAGGACTACTGCTTGTATGAGTTCACCCAGATAATAATGATGGTAATGAAGCTGACTGATATGAAGAGGATGTAGAGGCCGAACAGCAGGCGGTCTATGGTGAAACCCACCTGGATCCACTCCTCGGAGCTTGAGGTTCCACCAAGCTGCTGCTCTACCTGGAGGCGGAGAGCCTGGAGGTCCTTACCCAGGCTCCTCAGCTCCCGCACGGCCTTGTCCTCCACCAGGGGGCCCCTCTCGACTCTAGGCTCCTCACTCTTTGCCACCGCAGCACTTCGCTTAATGTCTGAAAAAAAGGATTGATTGTTATTATTTCATCCGGAAAATACTTTCACAACATTTACCTCTGTGTTTCCTTCTTTTTGAATTGACATCGCAGGGCAAAGAATCATGTTGACCATATTTTCTGTAATCCCACATCATGAATATTTGTGTATTTGCCACTGTAAGAAAGCATTAACTCAATACCTGAATCTTTAACCTTCTGCCGCAGGGGAACAAGACAGCCCATAATTTGCAGGACCAGCACTCGGACCCAGTGAGGGACTGGAGAGAAGTTTGCGGCGCCGAACAGCAGGTTGGTGATGAAGATAGTCTCCAGTAGACTGGCCACCATCAGAGCCAGGCAGAGAGAGAAGAAGACGTCTGATGCAGAAAGATAAGAGAGTGTGTGTGAGGGATGTGAGGCCTAAACCAATGAGAAGCATGAGGGGCGCTGCTGTAAATACCCCAACCAGGCAATGCTAACTATTGTAATAATGACATTTCATAATGATGATGATAATGGTTATTCTAAATAGGTTGGACAATGTGCCTCTAATGACATTGGTTGCAAAATTTAGTGCATAAGTACACTATTTAATGTCATTTTCAGACAATGCCATTGTAACATTATTCATAATAAAACATAAATAAAAACAATAAAAACAATTCCCTGCTTCAAGCTACAGTATGCTGGTGTGCAGGGTGATGGGTTATTTACTTTATGTTCAGCCGGCGGACAGCTGCCTATGTTGGTCAAATATGTAAAAGTCTTTCTACCCTTCTGCCTTCACCAGAAAATCACATGTAAATTATGTAAATTTTAAAACATTTTGCCCACCGAATCAGTTTATGGTAGAGATGGAAATCCAGTTGTAACACTTGCCTGATGAGAGGCTCTAAACCTTGTGAGCTCTCTAGTGACGATCTGTGAACTAATGACCACAGATCCAATAATCTTCACCATCTTCAGTGAGGGAGAAGTTCCAGCAGATTTGAGCTATCCACTTAATTCTTTCAATGAGTTAATATTTGTGTGATGGTGCCAAGGGAGAAGGAATAAGTGCTGTTTTTACATCCTAGTCTAAACTTTCCTACACTTTAGTCAGAATGCTCACAGTCTTCCATTCGATTCTAAATATATTTGAAAGGGACAAACCCTTCCTTTCACATTCTGTCATATTACACTGCTAAAAACCTTTGTTTAATCTGAATGCCGCTGACTTATGAGAGGTATGGAGTTTCCTGTGGAGGGCAGCAGGTCGTTCATGATGAGCAGGAACATGGTGTAGCCCAGGATGAGGGTCATCTTGAAGGAGGAGCGGTCCACAGCCTGAGGAGGCAGCAGGAAGCTGAAGAGGTCCACCGTGATGAGGAAGCAGCTGGGGATCAGCAGGTTCACCACGTACAGGGTGGCTCGACGCCTTACTCTGATCTGCAAAGGGAAGATCAGAAAAAAAACTAAGACACTGTCATCTGTTGCTCAGTTCAGTGTGGTTCTTATCGATTATCAAAACTGTGTACTTTCACATTGCTAAAAACTGAATATGGTACAGAGAAGTATGTTGTCGTACCCTCCTGGCATCAGACATTTAACTGATGAGTTTAATTTTGTTTTCTACCGTCCCTTTTATTGTAAAGTTCGTAAAGCTCTATGAAAAAAGACATTGATTTTGTAAATATGGATGATGCACATAGACATAGAGAGTTGTCTGTTTCTGCATGAAACTTTTTAATCAGCCAGGTATTTGGAGAAATTATGACATGATATTTAATCGTTCTATAAGCGTTCGTTTGGAATTTTTTGTTTTTCTTTTGGTTTATGTATGGTTCTTCTCTTTTTCTTTTTTCTTTTGTATATGTATTACCAGAAGAGGATATATGTGTCAATTAAGGTTGTCTTGTAATAAAAATAAATGTATGTGTGTTTTTATGCCGTGAATTATTGTTGTCACACCCCAGTCCACTTATCTTTACTGTAGCTGTACATCTAAGGACTTGAATTGGTTCGATGTCTGTAAAGATGTTGTATCTACAATCATTTACAAAGCGTACAATCAATCAACGTACATGAAATGCAAGCTCGTCAATAGCTACACCATTGGCAAAGTCTAGGGTATGTTTGTTGGCGGTGATGTCCAGCAACTCCCATTCCCCCAGTGTGGTCATGACATTCTTGGAGTGCTGGGTGATGTGATCCATAGATTTGTTCAGGAAAACAGTAATGTCTGACGCTGAGGAGAGAAGAGCAGAGGAATGTATCCTGTTCGTCAGTGGAAACATGTGTCCCTCCCTCTCACATGACCACCACGTTCAATAATCCTCCTAACTCTGACAAAGAAAGAAGAAAAAAAATACATGATAGTAGCAGCAGGTTAACTCATGTTTAGTAATCAGATAAAACCCTTTAACTAAAGCGACTGTGGCTCAGGAGAAAGAGCAGTTTGTCTGCTAACCAGAAGGATGGTGGTTCCTTCCCCTGCAAGCTGAAGTGTCCTTGGGCAACGCCTTTATTGCCCCCGACAGCAGATGAAATGAAAACACTGTGAGGTGTCTCACCATCATGGATGTAGGAGTTGAATGTCAAAGTGCAGTTCTGTATGTCGAAGGGGAAGTTGTAGATATCGAGGTTACAGGAGCTGACGATTTTGGCCGGATGAGCATCATGCACCCAACCATTGCTATAGAGTTTCAGATACGGGACAGTAGGGGCTGTGTTTTCATCCATGCTGCAGGACAAGAGAAAAGCATAGGAGCATAGCATTGTCTTAACTTGTTCTGATGTTTAAGAGTCTATTTGCATTTCAGAGGTCAGATTTTAAAACAAAGTTACGTGTCTGCAACCGCGGAATAATATTTAATTTATATGATACTTTCATCTAATAGTCCTGCAACTTGAGCTTATTTTGCACTGAGAATTCTCTATTCATTTCTTAAGCTCTTATATTCATGGTGGACAGCAAATATATGTTCATAACTTCCATTGTCCTCATATCCCATGACGATTAAAAAAGAAAAGAAAAACTTGACAAGGAAAAACAATAAAATGATCCTGGCAAAGAGTAAAGCCAAGTTTGTTTGACCAAACATTGAATAAAATTATACTATTTATATGGTACATACCATAAATACTCACTGGAGCAGCAAAGCTATAGTAATTCACAGCTGATAATAGCAGTTTTTCACATTACATAGCTCGAAATTACTGAACATTTTGAAGAAATTAAAATATGAAGATTGCTTAGCTTGTTTTTAAAGATTTACATCTTACTCAGGAATAAATATTGAAAAGACAAACTTGGTCAGGTTTATAGATTTTTTTCTTAATAAGGTAAATTTGTAATGTCACCACTCTAACTTTAACAAAGATAACATGCATTTGAGTTTTGAGGTGTCAGGTCACTCACAATTCATTGATGACAATATCTGGAATCCAGAATTTTTCTCTGGGCAGGATGATCTTGTTGGTGCCACACTCGACTGGATCCCAACTGACCAGCTCGTTCTTCCACCACTGAAACAACCAAACTGGTGTCGGTGCACAGAGCAGCTTATACACTTACTAATATTCACATCACACACACACACACTGATCACACAGTTTCCCTGAGACATTAAGGTGGAAGAGTTCAGGACTTACATAGTGGAGCCACAGGTACGTGGTCAAGATTTGAGCCTTTTCATCCTGGAAGACAAGAGGAGCGACTTTAAGACACCAAAACATTGTCAAAACTAACCAATATGAAGTTTATGATACATTTATTATATTCTTATACTTGTTGGACTATGTGCTACAGCGAATGAGTTCTACTCCTCATCAGAGAGTTGAACGTACCACTCCTAGTATTCCATACAGGGTGAAGAAGATTTTGATGTTGGTGCTGGTCGTCATGTTCATGACGGGTCGTATGGCGCTCTGGTTAAAGATTGGAGTCAGCGCCTCCAGCAGGGCCGGCTGGTTTGGCTGAGAGCAGTTCACCATGATGGTGCTGCACGGAGCTGGTGGGACCATTCAGAGATTATTGTGGTAATGTTCTTTATTAACATTAGTGATTTGAAGTCAAAATATTTTCAGCTAATACATTTTTTTTGTGCTAATTTTCTAGTTTCATGAACAATATGCAGTAACTTGAATATTCCAGCATTTCCATTGCTTTAATCCTTTTTTTTGTTGATTCGATTTGTCTTCACATAATTTAATATTTATTTACTGTAGCTTATATTTACTATTATTATTGTACAACATACATTACTTTCTTGAGGTAAAGTTAGGCCACAAACACAGATATTGTGCAGAGAGAAACTCTTACCTGGCATTACAACAAACACAACCAGAGTGGATGTGACGAATGGAAAAAGCCACTAAAATGAACACAGAGGAAAGATTGTTATGGACTGATAAATGATATGGGTAAAGATCATCAGTTATTAAATGGAGATTTATAATAACAGATCAGAAATAACACTTCATCACATACAGAATATGAACATGAGGAAGATACTTTACCTTCAGAGTCACGCCCTTGGATGTCATGATGTCGAGAGTTAAATCTCTATACTTGTGTCTATAGAGAGGAAATAACCATCATCACATTGTTAAATGGGAGCATTTTATTGAATCCGTAAATTGCAATGTCAGAAAAGTCACATCAGATTTAAACTGAGCTGATCTATAAATAACCAACCCACCTGTTACTTACCTGGGAGACTTACTCTTGCTTGACTAAATTCCGCCTCAGTGGCCAAGATATACATAGTGCGTCGGGCAAATGATGTGGGAAATGGAAAACTCTGCAAGGCTGCTACTTTCCCTGTCGGTGGTTTCATACAAAACAAAGCACAACCACAGTGAACATCTGGTGCGTCGGTGTGTGACTGGGAGACGGTGACGGCTGACCACGACAGAATCATTGTCACACCTGCTGGTCGGATGCAAATAATTCATGGAGGCCCCGTGAGAAACAGGTGTCCTCTGGTGTCAGCTCCAACCCCCCCACCTCCCTCCCTCGTGTTGTAGGTCTCGTCTAAATAAACTGGTAGCGTCTTTATGTCATACTTGTGCAGTGCCCATTCTTAATCTGCCTGTTTGGAACTTTCTGTTAGGAGCTATACTTTAGTATTATTTCTCGTCATTTGTGAGTGAGACTTAAGTTTTACAGTTTACTGTTTTATTGTTTTTGTGCTGGACGTTGTGTGCAGAGCTCTTTATGAACAGACTGTGGTGCAGAGTAAAGATAGAAACGTTTGTGTTCATCCTACCTGGTTCATCTGCATTGCACATTTCGTAGTCATTGTTTTTATAAAATGAAACTGAATTTGCTTTACTACTGTTCACCTGTGTTGCTAATGTGTAAGTTTAAATAATTAACTTAACTGCTGTTATGTTTTCATACATTGGATGTTGGCTATTTTAGGGATCTGTTAAGCAATCAACAATCTTCGCACCCAATAAGATAATAACTTTTCAAAATAAAAGGTCTGTAGTTGGGCTTGTTATAAGCATTACAGCAACGAAACAAACCTTGTGCTTTCATTCTATGAATGTTGCTGGCATGAAAAGGCTCAGCACCCATGTCGGATGTGGTGAAATAAAAAGATTCTTATTATCCCAACGATCTGATGGCCATTTTGAGCCACAGTTTGACCACGATGTGGACCACTGCTGTAGTTTATTCATGGGCGTAGAAGAAATGTTCAACTCAGTTCACAGACTGAAGACACAATGCCCCATCCACAGTGTCTGCAACAGAGTGCTGGTTGCCTGTTGATTTAATTTGTATTATTTATTGAACGAATCAGGTGGGCAAATCGCACCAGATTTGCCGAATTAATAGGTAGATAAAAAACAACAACTTTTGGCTCCATCTTTCAAGTTGAGGGCCAGCACACCACAAGTGTCTTTATGCAGTAATTTACCCATCAAGCACCTGTGTTGGAAAAATAGCAAATGCACTCACACCCATCTGAGACATGTAGGTCTGAAATAAGAAATGAGGTGCGGTCAGGCACATTGTTGTCTTGATCAAGAAAAACCTGTTTTCGTTGAGAGCTACTAAGTCGTAGGCTGCACAGTAGAAAGCTGAGAGCTGCACACAGCCAAGTTTAGGCATTTCTGAATACTCATTTGCAAGCCTGATGTTAATAGGTAACAGCTTCAGAACATGTCAGGTGAAAAGAAGGCACATTTTGTACGGGGGGAGATGGACAGAGAGACGCAAGCAGTCACAGTTGAGCCCCAATCTGACACAGCCACTGAGCTAGCAAGCATCAAGACCATGCTGCAGGTAATCGCAAAAGACATCAGTGAAATAAAAGGGAGCCTTGACTCCCTCCAGACCACAGCTGAGCAGAACGGGGGAAGAATTACTGAGACATGCATCTCTATGCTGGAGGAGAAATGCAGCACGAGGGATGGGAGGCTAACTCAAGCCCAGAAAACGGTGACATACCTGAAGGACGAGAGACGCCGTAATGGTGTTATTGAAAACTCAGAGAAGGGAGATATGGATCCCTTTGTTTTGAGTAAAAGTACAGATATATTACCTGAAAGTGACTCCGGTAAAAGTGAATGTCAACCATAAGAAAATGACTTGAAGTCTTAAAGTATCTCGTGTTGAAATGGACTCAAGTATCAAAAGTATCTCGTGTTGAAATGGACTCAAGTATCAAAAGTAAAAGTACCTACATTAAAAATGCAAAGTGATTTTTATAGTAGGCCTATACAGACACAAAACAACCCAAAATGTTTCTCTTCAGGCTTTATATCAACTGATTGAAAGATGATTACTAAAATATACATATACTGTACAATTTCATAAATTTTTAACCCCAGATGCTGAGGTTCAAATAGTAATGGAGTAGTGCATCTGAACCTCTAGGGACAACAAAGAACCAATACAACCGAATAAACAAGTGCCTCTTGTGTCTGCTTAAGAACACTAATAGACCACAGTATAACCAAAAAAAAGTTCTGTAAATATCACTAAACATGGACCTTTCACTTTCTAATCAGTGGCAAGAATGATACACAATGCCCCTTTTGATAACTCAGCAAAGGGAAACAAGTTGAAGGCACACAAAATAGGACAGATTTCCTCTTTTGTTAACAACCTTCACAGTGCTAAGAAAAAAAATCACTGGACACGTCTAGTTTAGCTGCAGGTCAAATTTCGGACAGAATAATGAAGACTGAACTGAACAGAGCTCCTGCATGAGCACGTGGATAATTCTCAAGGGAATAAATGGATGGGGAATGTGCTCAAGTTGAGTCCCTGCCCTTTATACACACATCGTATGTGATGAAGTGTTATCTCTGATCTGTTGTTATAAATCTCCATTTTATAACTGATGATCTTTACCCATATAATCTATTGGTCCATAACAGTCTTTCATCTGTGTTCGTTTTAGGGGCTTTTCCATTTGTCACATCCACTCTGGTGGTGTTTGTTATCCTAATGCCAATTTTGAGAATATAAGGAGAAAGTACAGAAATTTGCGTTGAGTAAGTAAAAGTAAAAGTAAAAAGTCGTCTGGAAAATAAATACTCAAGTAAAATACAGATGTGTGAAAAATCTACTTACAGTAACAGTAACAAAGTATTTTCCACCTCTGGAGAAAGGTAGTGTGGAGTGGGAAGGCCAGCGCATAAACTTTTGCCCAGACTTGTGTAAGGACACGTTCAAGAAGCGCAGAAAATACCAAACTACGAGATATGAAATTGTAACTCCTCTTTGTTTACATGGGTTACATGGTCACTTATGCCTGGAGGCAATGCTACTGTTTTAATCTTACATCACACACAAAAAATTTGATTTTATCGACTAATGCAAAGACAAGGACTCTGCACAACATTCACATTTCTTTTACATCTTTAAAACACTTCTCTTTTCGTATCCGCAAATATTTTCCGTTTATCTACACCACACATCTGCCTCCACTGTATAGGATAATAGAAAGATAAGTCAGATTTACTCAACGTTTTCAATTGAAATAAGTTGAAAAACGCTTGTTTCGTTGTTAGAAGAGTAGAGAGACACAGAGAGAGAGTTTTTTGGAAATGATAGTTTAATAAGAGCATAACAACAAATTCAAAAACTCTTGTTACAATCTCAAAACAACACATCCCTCCCCCCCAGGATAGTAAATCTGGGCAAGGTATTATTTTTAGGTCCATTTATCAATAAAAACGGAGTTACAAGCGATGTCAAAAGCAACGGCACAAAACTATGCGATCACAGAGCATCACAATTTAGTTTCTACAGAAGCCTTTACGACATGCCTCGCAGTTGTCAGGATCGTGGGAACTGTTGACATCGAGCTTCTTCTGATCGTGTTCGCAGTCATCCAGGTCTTCGTTGTAGCACTTAATTCTCATTTTCGTCACCAGGTTCTTCATGAGGATAGTGATGTGCTCCAGGTCTACCATGGGATCCTGCATCCGGCCATCATTGCATTCCTGGCAGCTCTGACCGGAGCGCTTCACTTTGACGGTGCCCGTGCTGTCCTCCAGGTGCATGTGAAAGAACACCATCACTATGTTGGAGGGCCAGGGTCTTCCACACTTGCTGCACCTAAACCTTCAGATAGACAGATGGATTAATACACAGTGTGGATATGAAACTGACAGCAGTGTATATTTCCTTCAACAGGCCTCTCCTTTTGGTCACAGATATTTTCTATATTTGATTACATGTGTTTGCTGTGTGGCTGCTGTTTCAATAGTATTTATTTGTCTGGTTCAAAATCTAAGAACAGCCAATATCTCTGCTGCAGGAAAACCTCCTGGCCAAAATGTCTTCACTTTGGAAGATCTATGCTCAAAATTGTCCTCACAAAGATGTAAGGACAAGTACATATACATACATACATACATACTAATACCTGAACAAAATTCACATTTAAAATTAAGGTCTAAAAGTTTCTGTTTCTATGCCAACAGTTTTAATGTCATTACGATCCTTACAGAGTGTGATATATCTTCAAATAAAAAAGCATATGTATGATAGATGTGGTATGCCTCACATTTGTAAATGTAAATAATAAAATAAAATAAATAATTTTTACTTATTTTTAAAGGTTAACCTACAACCTATCATGTAGTACCTGAAGTCTACCAGAAGCATCCGCAGTGTTTAGCAGTACACTGACCTTGCACTGGTCCGAGTGATGTACTCCTTCCATCCGGGCTGAGGATGTTTGGGCTCAATCATGGAATCAAACTCCAGTTTCCAGGTGTCTCCATCCGGGAAACCATTGGCGTTTCTCTTGAAGGTAGACCTCCACATTCCCAGATCCATCCTGTCAGTGCCGGTGGTGCTGGGGGTTCAGTTAAGTCTGACAGCTGATCAGTGCAGTAAAAGAAAAGCTTGAGAGGAAAACACGTCAGCCTGGTCAACTTTACTGCTGCTGCTGCTTGTGTGGGCAGATCTTTTATTTATATGTTTTTGTCCTCCAGCCAACAGGAAGTGATGTGGCACTGTCACAGATACTTGAAGGAAAATGAAACTAAATATTGGATTCCTTAAATTTAGTAATATTATGGTGGGAGGAGGAGGGTGAGGAGAGGCTTGTGTTGTTATGACAGATGTTGATTATAAACATTAGCCACTGAATGGTCCAGCTGTGAAAAAGATGAAAATGCTCCTGTTTGACAGAACAAACTGAACTGCTCTCTGTTGTTATGAGTCATTGTGGTCCCTTAAATCTGCAGGCCAGAATCCAACAACATTTTTTTTAAATTTGTTTCAACGTCACACACAAAATAATTATGAGTTGTGTGGATTTACTGACGGTTTATTTTTCCTTATTTGCCAAGAAGAGAAGCACCTGAATAGCTGACTCAAATCAGGCTGCTTAGGAAATAGAAATATTGGGCCTCACTTTTCCATAGTTGTTTTGTTTGTGCAGTAGTGCCACATACTGGAGCTTTTCTGCACTGCACCCTTGCAAACAGTCCATCTTTTGGTGCAAAGTCTGCTCTGTCTAACAACCACACACCCTTTTTGTGGACGTCACAGTTTGCAAATTGCTGATTGAGGAATCTTGACTCGCAGTTGAAGTATAGCTCCTTTCTTCTTTGTAACACGTTTTTGGTGATTGTAGAAAAGAGCTTGATTTTAACTTCATCTCTCCACTTGTTTCCAAAATAACTGGCTCATCCATATGTCACTGTCTGAAGGCTTGCTGTACTGTGCCATAGTGTACTTCAATATATCTTTATCAGACCTTTAGAACAGGGGAGACGGGGTGTTTTGCACCCCCCTTCCATCCTGGAAATAACAGATTTCTGACCTTCATGATGTGTATTGATGATACAGAAGTACAAATTTCTTGTTAAAATTAGAAATGCAGGTTTTCATACCAAAGTGCTTTATCATTGTTGACGATAATGTAGTAATATATTACTGAACATGCTGTTCTAAATCGTTACATTGTAATAAATTCGATTTAGACTAGAGGGTTAATATTACAAAAAGAATAGTTTGAATTTGAATCACTGTATTTATCTTCACTGGAGCTTTCTTGAAGAAAAATGTACTTTCTTGATTCTTGTTGTTCTGGGTTTGTACCCTCATGGTTGACTGCACTTATTGTAAGTTACTTTGGATAAAAGCGTCAGATAAATGAAATGTAATGTAATCCTGGATAATATCAAATACTCAACTACTAGGTTTTTTAGGTTTGTTCTTTTGTTTTAATAAAAGTTGAATGTGACAGAAGTCAAAAACCTGTTGGCTGCATGCACTATTCTGTTGGGTAGTGATAATTTATGTTTTATCCTTCACAGTTTGCGTATTGTATCTAATCATTCCTTTTTTCTAGTATATCCATTTCACTTGAATATATATATATATATATGCACATTGCAAATTTGCTTGAATGTTGAAAAAACAATAAAAAACCTCAATGGAAAAAAAGAAAAACCTCTTCTGGCTAAGGGAATCATTTGTATGTCCGCCACTTAAAGGTGTTCCAGTGGTGCAGTTGTCTGCATGTAAGTGGTTAACTTTGCTTCTAGTGTGGCTGTGAGTCTGCTGCACTGTTTCAGCATCTGAAGTGATAAATATTAAGGAGGTTATAAATTTAATTGCCCCCCCTTGTGTAAAGTGTTGTCCCTTTATGGCCTCCAAAACAAGAAAAATCTTAGATCCACCACAGGTAAAATAGAGCCAAATATTTTTAGCAAACTGAAAGTGATGTCATCCTGCCAACAGTGAGAGGAAAACGAAACTCAAGTTTTCAGTTAGATAATGATCAGGGTGGAGCACGGAAGTTTCATGCTGCTCAGCTCGATGTCAACACCAAATAGTCATCAAACCGTCTAATTGTGAAAAAGCTAAATAAAAATATATTTACACACAGAATATGAAAGTGTATCTCCTCTTTGTTTACATGGGTTACATGGTCACTTATGCCCGGAGACCAAAGCCTTCTGTTTTAATCTTACATCATACACAGAAGTTTTGATTATATCAACTAATGCACAGACAAGACCTTTGCACAACATTCACATTTCTTCTACAGCTTTAAAACACTTCTCTTTTCATATCAGCAAATATTTTCAGTTTCTCTACACCACATTCCTGCCTCGGCTGTCTAGGATAATAGAAAGATAAGTCAGATTTACTCAACATTTTCATTTGAAATAAGTTGAAAAACGCATGTTTCATCGTAAGAAGAGTAGAGATACAGAGAGAGAGAGTTTTTTTTGTAAATTATAGTTTAATAAGAGCATAACAACAAATTAAAAAACTCTTGTAACAATCTCAAAGCAACACCCCCCACCCCCCCAGGATATTAAATCTGGGCAAGGTAATATTTTTAGGTCCATTTATCAAGAAACTGAGTTACAAGCAATGCCAAAAGCAACGGCACAAAATTATGCAATCATGAAGCCTCGCAATTTAGTTTGTACAGATCCCTTCACGACATCCCTCGCAGTTGTCAGGATCGTGGGAACTGTTGACTTCAAGGTTGATTTGATGGTATTCAAAGACATCCAGGCCTTCTTTATAGCACTTAATTCGAATCTTCGTCACCAAGTTCTTCATGAGGATAGTGATGTTCTCCGGGTCTATGCTAGGATCCTCCATCTGGGCATCGCTGCAGTTCTGGCAGCTCTGACCGAAGCCCCTCACTTTGACGGTGCCCGTGCGGCCCTTCAGACGCATGTGGAAGAGCACCATCACTCGGTTGGAGGGCCAGCCCCTTGGACACAGGCTGCACCAAAACCTTCAGATAGACAGATGGCTTAAACACAGCATGGATATGAAACTGACAGTAGTGTATATTTCCTTCAACAGGCCTCTCCTTTTAGTCACAGATATTCTCTATATTTGATTACATGTGTTTGCTGTGTGACTGCTGTGTCAATAGTATTTATTTGTGTGGTTCAAAATCTAAGAACAGCCAATATCTCTGCTGTAGGAAAACATCCTGGCTAAAATGTCCTCACTTTGTAAGATCTATGCTCAAAATTGTCCTCAAGACGATGTAAGCACAAGTACACATACATACATACTAATACTTGAACAAAAGTCACATTTAAAATTAAGGTCTAAAAGTCTGTCAGTCTTTAACTTTAAGTATTATTATTATTATTTATGATCCTTACAGAGTGTAGAATACACTGCTCAAAAAAATTAAAGGAACACTTTTTTATCAGGGTATGGCATGAATTCAATTGCACTTTTTTAATAATTATCTGGTCAGTTAAGTAGCAGAGGGGGTTGTTAATCAGTTTCAGCTGCATTGGTGTTGATGGAATTAACAACAGGTGCACTAGAGGGGCAACAATGAGACGACCCCCAAAATAGGAGTGGTTTTGCATGTGGAGGCCATTTCAAGTTTCTCCCTCTTGATCACTTGACTGGTTTTCCATTAGTTTTGGCTTTAGCTAGAGTCATTATCTCTACTGGGAGCATGAGGTGATTTCTTAACCCTACAGAAGTTGCACAGATTGTCCAACTCCTCCAGGATGGCACATCCATGCGTTCTGTTTCAAGGGGATTTGATGTGTCTCCCAGCATAATCTCCAAAACATGGAGGAGATTCCAGGAGACAGGCAGTTACTCTAGGGGAGCTGGACAGGGCCGTAGAAGGTCCTCAACCCATCAGCAGGACCGATATCTGCTGCTTTGTGCAAGGAGGAACAGGTTGAGCACTGCCCGAGCTCTAGAATGACCTCCAGCAGGCCACTGATGTGAATGTCTCTGCCCAAACAGTCAGAAACAGACTTCATGAGGGTGGCCTCAGGGCGCGACGTCCTGTAGTGTGCCCTGTGCTCACTGCCCAGCACCGTGGAGCTCGATTGGCATTTGCTATAGAACACCAGAATTGGCATGTCTGCCACTGGCGCCCTGTGCTTTTCACAGATGAGAGCAGGTTCACCCTGAGCACCTGTGATAGACCTGAAAGGGTCTGGAAAAGCCAAGGAGAACGCTATGCTGCCTACAACATCGTTCAGCATGACCGGTTTGGTGGTGGGTCAGTGATGGTCTGGGGAGGCATATCCATGGAGGGACGCACAGACCTCTACAGGCTAGAGAACGGCAGTCTTACTGCCATTAGGTATCGGGATGAAATCCTTGAACCCATGGTCAGACCCTACGCTGGTGCAGTAGGTCCGGGGTTCCTCCTAATGCACGATAATGCCCGGCCTCATGTGGCAAGGGTATGCAAGCAGTATCTGGAGGATGAAGAAATTGATGCAATTGAATGGCCCTCATGATCACCTGACCTAAACATGATAGAATACCTCTGGGACATTCTGTTTCGGTCCATCAGACGCCGCCAGGTTGCTCCTCAGACTTTACAGGAGCTCACTGATGCCCTTAGACAGATCTGGGCATTTTGGCAAAATGGACAAGCCTGCCACATCACTTTTTCACTATGATTTTCAGGGTGTCTATAAAACTGAGCCCTCTGTAGGCTGAAAACTTTTATTTCCATCAAAGATGTGGGATCCTTTTGTTCCTAAGACATTAAACTGTCCATATCAGTATAAATATCCACAATATTCACAATGAGATCTGATGTGTTTTCAAAGTGTTCCTTTAATTTTTTTGAGCAGTGTATATCATCAAATAAAAAAAATGTGTATGATAAAGTGTTAGGCCTCATATTTGAAAAGTAAATAATGTTCAAAATGTAAATAATAAAAAAAATTCAATAATCTTTACATATTTTTAGAGGTTAACCTACAACTTATCATGTAGCATCTGAAGTCTACCATAATCCTCTGCAGTGTTTACCAGTACACTGACCTTGCACTGGTCCGAGTGATGTACTCCTTCCATCCACGCTGAGAACGTTCGGGCTGAATACTGTAATCAAACTCCAGATTCCAGGTGTCTCCATGCAGGAGACCGTCAGCTTCGCTCTGGAAGTTATACCTCCACTCTTCCAGATCCATCCTGTCAGCGGTACTGGTGGTTCAGTAAAGTCTGACAGCTGATCAGTGCAGTAAAAGAAAAGCTTGAGAGGACAACATGTCAGCCTGGTCAACTTCACTGCTGCTGTAGTAAATTTAAGGAAGCCAATGTTAAGTTTCATTTTCATGTAAGTATCTGTGACAGTGCAACATCACGTCCTGTTGGGCGGAGGACAAAAACATATAAATACAAGATCTACACTCACAAGCAGCAGCAGTAAAGTTGCTGCTGCTTGTGAGTGTACAAAATAACATATTTATGCCCTTCATGATGTGTATTGATGATACAGAAGTAAACATTTCTTGTTAAAATTACAAATGCAGGTTTTTATACCAAAGTACTTTATCATTGTAGATGATAATGTAGTAATATATTACTGAACATGCTGTTCTAAATCGTTACATTGTGTAATAAATTCGATTTAGACTAGAGGGTTAATATTAAAAAGGGAATAGTTGAATTTGAATCACTGTATTTATCTTCACTGGAGCTTTCTTGAAGAAAAATGTACTTTCTTGATTCTTGTTGTTCTGGGTTTGTACCCTCATGGTTGAATGCACTTATTGTAAGTTACTTTGGATAAAAGCGTCAGATAAATGAAATGTAATGTTATCCTGGATAATATCAAATACTCAACTACTAGGTTTTTTAGGTTTGTTCTTTTGTTTTAATAAAAGTTTAACGTGACAGAAGTCAAAAACCTGTTGGCTGCTTGCACTATTCTGTTGGGTAGTGATAATTTATGTTTTATCCTTCACAGTTTGCGTATTGTATCTAATCATTCCTTTTTTCTAGTATATCCATTTCACTTGAATATATATATATATGTACATTGCAAATTTGCTTGAATGTTGAAAAAGCAATAAAAAACCTCAATGGAAAAAAAGAAAAACCTCTTCTGGCCAAGGGAATAATTTGTATTTACGCCACTTATAGGTGTTCCAGTGGTGCAGTTGTCTGCATGTAAGTGGTTAACTTTGCTTCTAGTGTGGCTGTGAGTCTGCTGCACTGTTTCAGCACTCTGAAGTGATAAATATTAAGGAGATTAGAAATATAAATGCACCCCTTGTGTAAAGTGTGGTCCCTTTATGGCCTCCATAAAAGACAAACCTCAGATCAGGTAAAATAGTGCCAAATAATTTGAACTATTTGCAAGGACACTGCTGAATTTGTTAAAACTTCAAGGATATTCAGTGCTCATCACAGTAATGTTCTTATTTGTGAAACAGAGGGAGCACCTTCAGACTTTGAGGAGGAATAATTTTATTTTCGTGCTTCATCCTGTCTGTACAAGTGGTCCTGGTGGCTAAAGTCAGCTGATGTGTAAATTAATGAACAGCTTGTGATAAAGATTCCTGTGCCTGTTCAACATTTATCTTACTGCACATTGGGGCTGTCTGTCCTGTCAAGCAAACTGAAAGTGATGTCATCCTGCCAACAGTTAGAGGAAAACAAAACTTAGGTTTTTCGGTTAGATAATGATCAGGGTGGAGCACGGAAGTCTCATGCTGCTCAGCTCGATGTCAACACCAAATAGTCATCAAACCGTCTAATTGTGAAAAAGCTAAATAAAAACATATTTACACACAGAATATGAAAGTGTAACTCCTCTCTGTTTAAATGCGTTACATGGTCACTTATGCCTGGAGACCAAAGCCTACTGTTTTAATCTTACATCATACACAGAAGTTTTGATTATATCGACTAATGCACAGACAAGACATCTGCACGACGTTCACATTTCTTTTACATCTTTAAAACACTTCTCTTTTCATATCAGCAAATAATTTCCGTTTCTCTACACCACACCTCTGCTCTACTGTATGGAATAATAGAAAGATAAGTCAGATTTACTCAACGTTTTCATTTGAAATAAGTTGAAAAACGCATGTTTCGTCGTAAGAAGAGTAGAGAGACAGAGAGAGAGAGTTTTTTGGAAATTATAATTTAATAAGAGCATTAGAGAGTTTTTTTGTAAATTATAGTTTAAGAAGACCCTAACAACAAATTCAAAAACTCTTGTTACAATCTCAAAACAACACACCCCTTCCCCCTAGGAAAGTAAATCTGGGCAAGTTATTACTTGTAGTTACATAAAAAAAAAAAAAAAAGAGTTACAAGCGATGCCAAAAACAACGGCACAAAACTTTACGATCATGAAGTGCGGCTCAATTGTTTGTACAGATGCCTTCAATACATCCCTCGCAGTGGGCAGGCATGTGGCGACTTGTGACAAGAAGCTTATTGTAAGGGGATTCGCGGCCCTGCAGGGCTGCATTGTAGCAGTTATTTTTAATCTTCTTCACCAGGTTCTTCATGAGGATGCAGATGTTCGTCTTGTTTATGCTGGGATCCTCCATCGGGGCATGTCTGCATTTCTGGCACTTCTGACGAAAGCGGCTCACTTTGACGGTGCCCGTGCGGCCCTTCCGGTGCATGTGGAAGACCACCATCACATTATTGGAGGACCAGCGCTTTCCACACAGGCTGCAACTAAACCTTCAGATAGACAGATGGCTTAAAACACAGTGTGGATATGACACTGTCAGAAGGGGGGTTATTTCCTTCAACAGGCTTCTCCTTTTCCATATTTGATTACATGTGTTTGCTGTGTGGCTGCTGTTTAAATATTATTTATTTGTCTGGTTAAAAATGTAAGAACAGCCAATATCTCTGCTGCAGGAAAACCTCCTGCCCAAAATGTCCTCACTTTGGAAGATCTATGCTCAAAATGGTCCTTAAGACGATGTAAGCACAAGTACACATACATACATACTAATACTAGAACAAAAGTCACATTTAAAATTAAGGTCTAAAAGTCTGTCTGTCTTTAACTTGCTGTTTATTTTTTTTTTTTATCCTGTGTGACATTATCCCCTGTTCCTTTCTATACCAACAGTATTAATCTCATATATGTTCCTTACTGAGTGTAATATATATCATCAAATTCAAAAACATGTGTATGATAGATGTGGTATGCCTCATATTTGGATATGTAAATTATGATCTAAAATGTAAATAATAAAATAAAATAAATATTTGTTACTTATTTTTAGAGGTTAACCTAAAACCTATCATGTAGTATCTGAAGTCTACCAGAATCATCTGCAGTGTTTACCAGTACACTGACCTTGCAGTGGTCTGCGTGACGTACTCCTTCCATCCGGGCTGAGGACGTCTGGGGCTAATACTGGAATTAAACTCCAGATTCCAAGTGTCTCCACACGGGAGACCGTCAGCTTCTCTCTTGAAGGTAGACTTCCACCTTGCCAGAGCCATCCTGTCAGTGCCGGTGGTGCTGGTGGTTCAGTAAAGTCTTACAGCTGATCAGTGCAGTTAAAGAAAAGCTTGAGAGGACAACACGTCAGCCTGGTAAACTTTACTGCTGCTCCTGCTTGTGTGGGCAGATCTTTTATTTATATGTTTTTGTCCTCCGGCCAACAGGAAGTGATGGGGCACTGTTACAGATACTTCCAGGAAAATGAAACTAAATATTGGATTCCTTAAATTTAGCAATATTAAGGTGGGGAGGAGGAGGGTGAGGAGAGACTTGTGTTGTCATGACAGATGTTGATTATAAACAT
This sequence comes from Limanda limanda, assembly GCF_963576545.1. Lineage (NCBI taxonomy): Eukaryota > Metazoa > Chordata > Actinopteri > Pleuronectiformes > Pleuronectidae > Limanda > Limanda limanda. Next base: position 12,396,355 of record NC_083644.1, on the reverse strand, counting down.
TAGTCACTGAAAGGTCCAGCTGTGAGAAAGATTAATATGCTCCTGTTTAACAGAACAAACTGAACTGCTCTCTGTTGTTTTGAGTCATTGTGGTTCCTTATATCTGGAGGCCGGAATCCAACAACATGTTTTAAATATGTTTAAACGTCACACACAAAATCATTATGAGTTGTGTGGATTTACTGACGGACTCTGGTTTATTTGTCCTCATCTGCCAAGAAGAGAAACACCTGAATAACGGACTCTAATCAGGCTGCTTGGGAAATAGAAATATTGGGCTTCACTTTTCCATAGTGGTTTTGTTTGTGCAGTAGTGCCACCTACTGGAGCTTTTATGCACTGCACCCTTGAAACAGTCCATCTTTTGGTGCAAAGTCTGCTCTGTCTAAAAACCACACACCCTTTTTATGGACGTCCCAGTTTGCGAGTGGCTGATTGAGGAATCTTGACTCGCTCCTCCTACAGATCAATTAAAGTTTTGCTCCTTTCTTCCACATAACACGTTTTTGGTGATTGTAGAAAAGAGCTTGATTTTAACTTCATCTCTCCACTTGTTTCCAAAATAACTGGCTCATCCATATGTCACTGTCTGTAGGCCTGCTGTACTGTACCATAGTGTACTTCAATATATCTTTATCATACCTTTAGAACAGGGGAGATGGGGTGTTCCGTACCCCCCCTCCATCCTGGAAATAACAGATATATGCCCTTCATGATATGTATTGATGATACAGAAGTAAAAATTGCTGGTTAAAATTAGAAATGCAGGTTTTCATACCAAAGTGCTTTGTCATTGTACAGGGGCGTTTCTAGGATTGAAAGAAAGGGGGGGCTTAGCCCCTAAGGAAGCTGAATGTTTGCGCGCATAGCGCGCGCCAATTTTTTTGGGCTCATTTGGGGCTGCGGATATCCATTGTTTCAGACAGTTCATAGATTGGTTCAATCAGAAAGAGTGTGATTTTTCTGTGTATCTTTGCTTGCATTCATTCAGTATAAGATAACAGAAGAGACAGAATTTCAGGGTCATTGTGAAATTTGACAACACAAATATGAACTTTTTTCAAATAGAGAGAAATAATTTTCCTGCTTGTAAAGGAAAGGTGGATATACTAGTTTTGACTAGGGCGGAGCTGTCACCTCTGCTAAAGAATCTTCTTATATCCATCTGGTCAATGAATTGGATGATATACCGGTACAATAGCGTTATGAGGGACACTATGACATTTAGTTTTCACTAGCATTAACTGATTATAAACAACAACATTCTATATGCACTGATATTATTGTTTTAAAATACTAGAGATAGATATTAATGCAAAGAATAGAGAGCTGTCGATAGTTATTTCTTACATTTCAAATTTGCTTGTTCACACTCTTGCTCACTGGAGACATTTTCTAACAAAATAGCTAGCTAGCTAGCTTAGTGTTAACATAGCTCATTACAATATTCCCTTTCATTTGCCTCAAGTAAACCTAAATTTAAGCAGGTAACAATCGTTAATAACTACAGATAGCCACATTCTGTAACTACCTGTACTTACAATTTCACTCCGTGCATCATTTACTATGAGCTAAACTCCTTGGCTGTAATCCTGCTGTCTTGATGAGAGACGTTACTTGGCAGAGTGAGAAAGCCAGTGCAGCAGCCATGCAGACTCCCCAAGGTCCTGGTGCCCGGCCTTTTTTGTTAAGTATGATGAGAGGCTATTGGATTGTAATTTGATGTTGGAGAAAACATACAAACCAGAAACGCACTCACATATGTAGCATGTTAGAGTTATAAATAACTTGTCCATGTGTAAAACATTAGTTCAATTTAAAAAAAAAAAATTAAAATTAAAAAAAATCCCAATAATTATTTGGGGGGGCTGAAGAACATTTTAGGGGGGCTTCAGCCCCCCTAAAACAGGCCTAACGACGCCCCTGTCAGTGAAGATGATAATGTAGTAATATGTTACTAAATCATTACATTGAAATAAATTCGATTTAGACTAGAGGGTTAATATTACAAAGGGAATAGTTTGAATTTGAATCACTGTATTTATCTTCACTGGAGCTTTCTTGAAGAAAAATGTACTTTCTTGATTCTTGTTGTTCTGGGTTTGTACCCTCATGGTTGACTGCAGTTCTTGTAAGTTACTTTGGATAAAAGCGTCAGATAAATGAAATGTAATGTTATCCTGGATAATATCAAATACTCAACTACTAGGTTTTTTAGGTTCGTTCTTTTTTTTGTATAAAAGTTGAATGTGACAGAAATCAAAAACATGTTGGCTGCATGCACTATTCTGTTGGGTAGTCATAATTTATGTTTTATCCTTCACAGTTTGCGTATTGTATTTAATCTTTCCTTTTTTCTAGTATATCCATTTTACTTTTATATATATATATATATATGTGTACATCGCAAATTTGCTCGAATGTTGAAAAAGCAATAAAAAATCTCAATGGAAAAAAAGAAAAACCTTTTCTGCCTAAGGGAATCATTTGTATTTCCGCCACTTAAAGGGACTCTTACCTTTGTTGCATTTGAGAATTACAGCACATTTGAATCATCCCGCCTTCCTCCAATGCCCCACCCCCTCGTTCCCATCCGCGGTATTTTTTCTTTTGTTTTTCCCCCTGGGAGCGGCTGTTTCAGTACGCCGTGGACCACTTTGGTCTGCCATAGTCAGTCGCTACGGTCGATACGGTCGCTACTCGCTACTGTCTGCCGTGGAATCAAAACAAACCCTATAGTTGAGGACGCGCCTTGATGACGCGGGCCCGAATGCGCCAGAAGAAGCAGACGGGCTTCCTGTCTGTTTCCATGCAGCAAACAGACAGGTCTGTCGGCCAATAAGGTCCTTCGGTCCGAAGAATTTTATTGGTTGAAGTTTTCACTAAATATTACGAGAGTGAAATAATTGTTTGCTTTAACTCCTGGTGGGTCTGTCTTGCATTTTAGAGTGTCATTACCTTATTAATACCAATTTAACCTTATCCACAAAAAGTGTAAAAATGCAACAAAGGTAAGAGTCCCTTTAAAGGTGTTCTAGTGGTGCAGTTGTCTGCATGTAAGTGGTTAACTTTGCTTGTAGTGTGGCTGTTAGTCTGCTGCACTGTTTCAGCATCTGACCTGATAAATATGAAGGTGATTATAAATATAAATGCCCTCCCTTGTGTAAAGTGTGGCCCCTTTATGGCCTCCATAAAAGACAAATCTCAGATCAGGTAAAATAGTGCTAAGTATTTGAACTAATTGCAAGGACACTGCTGAATTTGTTAAAACGTCAAGTCTTTTCAGTGCTCATCACAGTAATGTTCTTATTTGTGAAACAGAGGGAGCACTTTCATACTTTGAGGACGAATTATTTTATTTTTGTGCTTCATCCTGTCTGTACAAGTGATCCTGGTGGCTTTAAAGTCAGCTGATGCGCAAACTAAATGAACAGCTTGTGAAAAAGATGCCTGTTCAACATTTTTCTTACTGCACAATGGGGCTGTGTCTGTCCTGTCCAGCAAACCGAAAGTGATGTCATCCTGCCAACAGTTAGAGGAAAACGAAACTTAAGTTTTCGGTTAGATAATGATCAGGGTGGAGCACGGAAGTCTCAAGCTGCTCAGCTCGATGTCAACACCAAATAGTCATCTAACCGGCTATGTGAAAAAGCTAAATAAAAATATATTTACACACAGAATATGAAATTGTAACTCCTCTCTGTTTAGATCGGTTACATGGTCACTTATGCCTGGAGACCAAAGCCTACTGTTATAATCTTACATCACACACAGAGGTTTTGATTATATCGACTAATGCACAGAGAAGACCTCTGCACAACATTCATATTTCTTCTACATCTTCAAAACACTTCTCTTTTCATATCAGCAAATATTTCCCGTTTCTCTACACCACACCTCTGCCTCCACTCAAAACAACACACCCCTCCCCCCCAGGATATAACATCTGGGCAAGGTATTATTTTTAGGTACATTTATCAAAGAAACTGAGATACAAGTCATGCCAAAAGCAACGCCACAAAACTGTGTGATCATGAAGCATGGTTCACTCTTTTGTACAGAAGCCTTGAATACATCCCTCGCAGTGGGCAGGCTCGTGGGGACTTTTGACTTCGATCTTCGTGTGATTGTAGTTGCCTTGATCCAGGTCTTCGTTGTAGCACTTAATTCTTATCTTCTTCACCAGGTTCTTCATGAGGATGGTGATGTTCTCCGACTCTACGATGGGATCCACCATTGGGGCATTTCTGCACCTTTTGCAGTTCTGACGGAAGCGCTTCACTTTGACGGTGCCAGTGCTGCCCTCCAGACGCATGTGGAGGTACACCATCACTCGGTTGGAGGGCCAGCCCCTTCGACACAGGCTGCACTGAAACCTTCAGATAGACAGATGGATTAATACACAGTGTGGATATGAAACTGACAGCAGTGTTTATTTCCTTCAACAGGCCTCTCCCTTTAGTCTCTCCCACTATTTAAATATCACTATACATTTAACATCTCTAATTCAAACCATAGCAACACAGATATTTGCCAAATTTGATTACATGTTTTTGCTGTGTGGCTGCTACTTCAATAGTATTTATTTGTCTGGTTCAAAATCTAAGAACAGCCAATATCTCTGCTGCAGGAAAACATCCTGGCCCTAAACATACATACATTCTAGTACTTGAACAAAAGTCACATTTAAAATTAAGGTTTAAAAGTCTGTCTGTCTTTAACTTTGTTTTTATTTTTTTTATCCTGTGTGACATTACCCTCTGTTCCTTTCTATGTCAACAGTTTTAATCTCATTAAGATCCTTACAGAGTGTAATATATATCTACAAATAAAAAAACATGTGTATGATAAATGTGTTATGCCTCACATTTGGAAATGTAAATAATGATCTAAATGTTAATAATAAAATAAAATAAATAATCTTCACTTATTTTGAGAGGTTAACCTACAACATATCATGTAGTATCTGAAGTCTACCATAATCATCTGCAGCGTTTACCAGTACACTGACCTTGCACTGGTCTTCCTGATGTACTCCTTCCATCCGGGCTGAGGATGTTCGGGCTGAATACTGGAATTAAACTCCAGAGTCCAAGTGTCTCCATGCAGGAGACCGTCAGCCTCACTCTGGAAGCTAGACCTCCACTCTTCCAGATCCATCCTGTCAGTGCCGGTGGTGCTGGTGGTTTAGTAAAGTCTTACAGCTGATCAGTGCAGTAAAAGAAAAGCTTGAGAGGACAACACGTCAGCCTGGTCAACTTTACTGCTGCTGCTGCTTGTGTGGGCAGATCTTTTATTTATATGTTTTTGTCCTCCGGCCAACAGGAAGTGATGTGGCACTGTCACAGATACTTACAGAGAAATGAAACTTAAATTTAGTTCTATTATGGTGGGGAGGAGGGTGAGGAGAGGCTTGTGTTGTCATGACAGATGTTGATTATAAACATTAGTCACTGAATGGTCACCAGCTGTGAAAAAGATGAAAATGCTCCTGTTTGACAGAACAAACTGAACTGATCTCTGTTGTTATGAGTCATTGTGGTCCCTTATATCTGGAGGCCAGAATCCAACAATATTTTTTAAAATTTGTTTCAACGTCACACACAAAATAATTATGAGTTGTGTGGATTTACTGACGGACTATGGTTTATTTGTCCTTATTTACCAAGAAGAGAAGCACCTGAATAGCTGACTCTAATCAGGCTGCTTGGGAAATAGAAACTTAGGGCTTCAGTTTTCCATGGTTGTTTTGTTTGTGCAGTAGTGCAACCTACTGGAGCTTTTCTGCACTGCATCCTTCAAACAGTCCATCTTATGGTGCAGTCTGCTCTGTCTAAAAACCACACACCCTTTTTATGGACGTCACATTTTGCAAATTGCTGATTAAGGAATCTTGTATATGCACGGAACCTCATTGTAATAAACCAATAAAATAAGCATTAAGGTCTGATTGCTCATTCGCAGGTTTAATGATTGAAGGGAAAGCAATTGAATTACAGTTATTTCTAATTGTACCTTATTATGGGCCTCTAGATAATGAGGAATCAATACAGAAAGGGCTGAATCAACCTTTGGCTCCAGTGTAATCAGACATTTTATGGCCTTTTCCCGCTGCTTCTGCAGCAATTAAACTGAGCAAACAGAGTTGACCCCTCTGGCTCTCTGATACAAGCATGATTTCAAATGATTATCTTTAATGATGGGAATAAAGCATCATGTAGATTTGAAAGTGACTCATTTGATTTGTGTTGTTTTGCAAGTGTGTGTTGCCCAGTACTTGATTTAGTGTACATGCAGATGTTGGACATTTCTAAATCAGAATTTGGCCTGCATTGATCTTAATATGTACAGTTTATTGTGGAAACATCCATCCACTTTTTCTTTCACTTAGCAGGAGGAGTGAAAACTGAGAAATGGGAGATTTGGATGTTAAGTTCCCAGTATCCTTGCGTCTATCAGAGCCTGACACTGATTATTGGACCATATCTGATCTTTTTGGATTCTTGTCAGGGAAGTGAAACCAGGAGATACTTGTATGTTCTGATTTGATTGCAGCTGAAGAGGCCTTGAAAGAGGCTGAGTTCAGAAATCACGATAAAGACCTCGACGACTTGGATGTGACTTCTTTGAATATCACCCTACCGGGAAAGTTTGTTGAGTGGATTTCTATGGATAGCGTGTAATCTGTTAGAATTAGATTCCACCACATGTAAATCATTATGATATCAGAATTAGAATTTTTTATTTTGAGTTGATCCAAATATAGATATGATGTAAATTAATATATATATATAACTTCAAAATAAAGTTAAAACCTGAGTTCAAACAGGCTCACACATGTTTCTTCTTGCATTTGGCTAAATTTCTGGTGAAAATATCCAGAATTTAGAGATGCCTTACATTCTTCAGTCGTAAAGAAATAAACTTATTCTACTATGTCAAACTATTCCCTCTCTGCTTTCAGCTCCATTTAAACGGGGACAATGGCACTAATCAGGTAAATTACATGCACATTAGGCAAGTCGAGGTGGAACAGAAAATTACATCGACCAGGGCAAAGAACCAGTCTCAGTGTCACAAGTGGGCATGCGTTCACAAAATCACAATGGAAGTTGTTCATGGAGAAGCGTCTTTTCCACAAAGGGTTAGTTTTAAATGTTGCTGAACGGACTGAGCAGTGGAAACGAAGACTGAGTGAATACACACCATGGCATTGAGAAAAACTTGAGTAAAGGAAATACCACTCGTGTTCATAAAACTACCCACAGAACGAGCAACAGCAAACACTCCTGGAGGTAATGTTTACACACAAACGAGTTTACTGAGAGGAGGCTGGAGGGATGGAGGTAGCCTGCAGGGACTCGGGCCAGAGACCAGCCAGGGGAGGAGCAGGAGAGTCAGGGGGGAGGCAGACGCTCACTTCCTCCTTGTTGCCGGAGGTGTGCGACGGGGGCTAGCGGGGCGTCCCGCGTTCACCCCTCCGTACTGGTGCCTGGCCGGCTCCAGAATCTGAAAGACGTTGAGATGGTCGCGATTAATACATTGACAGTAACTACAGTCTGGTCCAAATCAGGATTAACGTTCCAGGACCACATCAAACTGAGCTCAGTACCTGAAAGGTGCAAATCAGAGACTCGTCCACACTCATCATGGCGCCGGCGTTGTCAAACTCCCCGCAGTAGTTGGGGGCAGAGAAGATCGTCACCAGCTGCTGGTTGGCAAAGAACTCGTAGCCATCTTCAACGACCTGTGGTTAGAAGAATTAGAGCAGAAAGTATCTGTCGATCAAGGGGGAAGGTGTTCTCTGCACACTACATCTGCAGAACTACACTTTTTTAAATGTTTGGTTGTATTGCTTTGTGTTGTCTGATTCATAGAAACGCTTAGATAAAGTCCATTGATTCCAATACTGAATTAGTCAAAAGCTGAAACCTGATTATTTTATCACCCGTAATCTATCTAGTGGAAACACATTGTGTATTTTGAAATTGAATGCGGTAATTGAAAACCTGCATTGAATGTACAAATCATGAAATAAATGAGTCACGTTGTCAAATACATTAAACTGAACTCAATTATTAAGAACAATATTCATCTGTCCTTGTTTCTGAATGAATTAACAATGTATTCTGAAATTTTCATTTTATTTGCCTTGACAAAATGAAAGTTGAATTTCCCACCGTATCTTTTTGATAGGAGTGTGTGTATATATAGGAGTGTGTATATCTGTAGGACTATGTGTATCTGTAGGAGTGTGTGTATCTGCAGGAGTGTGTGTATCTGTAGCAGTGTTACCTGATGTGCTCGGCAGATGAGATCCAGGTCGTGGCGGATGAGGAACTCGTGGACCACGTCGGCCCCGAAGGTGTAGGAAACTCCCCGATCGTTCTCCCCCCATCCCTGCACGTCCGTGTCTGGGTCCGACCACAGCAGGTCGCACAGCAAGCCTGGAACCAGTCAGAAGCACCAGTCAGACCAATAACACTCCATGAAGTCAGAAACTGATAGAAACAAGTGTTTGTTTCTCTTTAACTTAAAGGTTTAACTTTCATTTCATCTTTATATACAGTGGTGTTAAACCCTCAGAACACCATATAGACAACTTCAAACTTTTCTGTGCTACCAGCTGTCACCTCAGTTCCAGAAATAGCAATTTATCTCTTAGAAAATGAAGAGCGTAGTTAGTTCAATTAAGTCCTTGCTCAATTCTAAAATGACACTTCTCAGTCTCTAACAATCAATGAATACAAATGTGCTGCTACACTTTACAGAACCACTCTGTTGTTTTCCTGGAAATAATCAGTAGATTAAGACGATCATCACGAGAGTGTTAAACCACAGACCTGTCTCAGGGACGTCAGTCGGTCTCACAATGCCTCGAATCAGTTCCATGGACTGCAGATCAGGAGAGAGACCTGAGGTGAACAAGGGATTCTGTTAATGTGACTCACACTGCAGCAAATCAAATGTTTATTTATAAATTTACATAAAGAAAGGAACATGACAAAGTAGAGACCTGGAGATATGAGGTGGCAGAAAACGTGACACATTAATGTCAACGCCTTTAGATACTTATATATATTTAAACATGAATACTTGACAAACCTCCATGGCAGCAGAAGATTTTCTCATCGATAATGGCAGCTACGGGCAGGCAATTAAAACACTCATTGAATGTGTTCCAGAGCCTTACGTTGAACCTGCGTACACCTGAGGAGAAAAACATAAGGACACGTGGAAGATAATAAAACAAATCAGACAAAGAACCATTAGAAATGTTTTTTAGCTAAATGATACCTTATAATAATATTTTTTTTAATGTTTTCAAATGCTAGTAGGACTATCCATAGCCAAATGCAAAACACAGGACTTTGGGACGTAGCCAGTCCACGACAAACAAACAAGTAACAACTCACACTCGTGGTAAAAGCCGAACAAGCGGTTGATGGAAGCACACTCGTGGTTCCCCCTGAGCAGGAAGAAGTTTACTGGGTATTTGATCTTGTAGGCCAGCAGCAGGCAGATGGTCTCCAGGGACTGTCTCCCTCGGTCCACGTAGTCCCCCAGGAACAGATAGTTGGCCTCGGGAGGGAAACCCCCCCTCTCGAATAGCCTCAGCAAGTCTGTGTACTGTCCATGGATATCACCTGGAATCATGTGTTCAGATGTTACAGGTTTAATCGACATCATGATCTCAGTGATGAGAGTTTTTTAATAAATGGGATTCAAGGAAAATGATAATCAAACAAATATAGATGTATTAAAGTTCTCACCACAGATTTTGAGCGGAGCCTCAAGTTCTAGCAGGATGGGCTGACTGAGGAAGATCTCTCTGGACTCGATGCAGAGCCCCCGCACCTCAGCCTCCGTCATCTGGACGATCCTCCCTCGACGATTTCTCACTGCGAGAAAAACGTACAAAGACACGATCGTTAAATAAGGACGAGTAAGTATTTGACACCAGATCGATAAATATAATTCCACATACAGTAATGACAAGTGTCCAGGTACATTTTTCAGATTGTAGGGTAAAATGCAAACCAATTATTATGAGACCATATTCCTGTGTTCGTGTTCTGGGGGGGGGGGGGGGGGGGGGGTCATATAGGAAGGACACAAGTCTAGGGGACAGATTCATGCAGCCGTAACAGCATCAATTAATTTTCTTGCGACGCGTATGTTAGCAAAAACAAAATGACAAATATCAGAGAATTAAATTGAGATTTTTTATAATATTAATAACCACTACTATAAAAACTGAAAATGCAAATTATAAGATCTATTAAATAACATTAATATAGACGCAAACATTGATGAACATAGATTTAGCTTGTTAAGGAAAACCTTGAATAGGTTAATGAATCCAGCTTTGAATCCATTTCTGTCTTTAAAATCGATATTTGATGAGTTTAAAAATTATACAAGATAACAATCCCTTGTGTACCTTTATAATTAAGCCATTTTACTTTTAGATTTCTCTAATTAAATCAAAATAAAAGAAACTTTCTGATTTCAGATTTTTAGTGGGTGAAATTTGGAGGGTGCTGACGTCACGGAGGTTTTAAAGGGGGCGTGTCGCTCAGGTCGTCTGGCCATGCCAACACTTGACGTTACTAAGCAACCGTAGCATTCCTGTGACGTTTCATCTTCTTAACAAACGAAAAAAACACGCGAACTCGAATCGTTGCGTTGTAATAAAACCACGTGGTGTCACTGTTTACCTTAAACTCTCTGTAACACGCAGCCACGATGGCGATTTTTTGTATTTGTAAAGTTACACGTCACACGCCCGCGGGGTTTTCTTATTGCAGCTGAAATGCGTAACTTCGCTCTCTCACCTTCTAGTAGCCGGGAGATGAGGCTGTCAACGTTCAACTCGCCTTCCGCCATGTTTCTCTTATGGATGTAGTCGACAGGGCGAAATCAGCCCTGAGGATTGACTCGCAGGCTCAAGAAGCAGGATGCAAGGTGCAGGTACAATTTCAGGGTATTTGTGTTTTTTACTGAAATTACCGAGGCAGACAGCTCAGCGCAATGTAGATTAAAAAAATACGTGCAAATAGAAAAAACACGTGGTAATTAAGAAAAAAGGCAAATAGAAAAAACTTGGAGATCAAAGGTTCAGTGTGTAAGGCTCAGGTGCAAAGGATCCAATGGCAAAAATTCAATATAAAATAACCCTAGTGATGTTTTCTCGAGTGTTTTTCACCTACATTGCATTAATTGTTGTTTTATTTTAGAATGGGCCCTTTATGTTGTACTTGAGGGGTATTCAGCTGCATCAGCTGCAACGTGCAACACCACCACTTAATTCTACACTGTGAATTCGACACAACTTCATCAATTTGACGACACATGTGCTGCGAAAAAGTGACGAACTAACTGTAGTTCAGTGCTTTGTGAAGTTCCGTCACCATTGACGAGTATAAACGTAACGATTAACTTGGTTATTGTAGAATTTTTATTTTGTCAATAAATTGAAATGATTATGGCAAATGTACAAAACTTTGGAATTTCAATCAATAACATTTGGAATATTTCACAATTTACATGCAGTACAGAAAACCCTGTCTACGGCTTTTCACAGGTTTTATTCCTTTACTGGGTTTTTCCTACATATTTTTTCCTGTGTGCTGAATTATTTGTGTGTCGATGCTTGTTTTGATACGTTTGCCTCTGCAACTCACTCCAATATGAAGGATAAAGGAATTGTGTAGAAACGATTGAAGGACGACGGCAAAATCCTCTTTCCCCTCATAGCGATCTCCAGAAATAAGATGCTGAATTTCAATCTAAATCTTAATTTGCTTATCATGTTTTTTGGTAAATTTTTATTAGAAAAGCTTATACCTGGTATTCATGATTGATTTGTTTTATCTCTTCAAGCTCCGGGGAGTTTTCAACTGGGTTTATGACAAACCCTGCAAAAGAAACACTTGTTAGTTTAAAGAGGGAAGTTTGAACTGAAGAAGTATGAGGAGAATATAGTGTTAACGATTAACTCTTTTCCTCCTGATTAGAGCATCTTTCTAAAGTACTTTTCTTATAGATTGTTTTTTATAACGTGCATAAACATACTGCTTTATCACCTAAGAAAGGATCTTGTAGACTGTGTTATTGTACATGATATTTAAGATAATGGAAAACAAGCCAGAAACATCTGCTCAGATTAAAACAAAACAAACCTCGGCACGAGAACAGGCCAGTGACTTCCCATGAATTGTTTTCAAAGGAAGTATCTCCAAAATTTCTACAACGTTGACCAACCGTCTCGGTACCTGAGGATGTATGAGAGATAAAGGTGAAGTTAAATACAATCACTTTGGAGATTAGATTAATTCAATATTGTTAATGTGAATCACCTCTTTGTGGAGCATGTCCAAGCCGACCATAAGATTGTGGCTGTAATTCTTAGGTGACAGAGTTTTCTGTAGAAATATGTAAAGGACGTTTTTATTGCCATTCCAGAACTTGCAGAAGTATGAATGTTGTGTCAAGTAAGAAAACCTTAAGGAGCACTTACTTGGTCTATGCAAAAATGGCAAAGATTGTTTCCCCCGAAAAATATTGTCACAAATTTCCAGCCCTTTTCAAAATCCACCTTCTGTGTAGGATTTATGAGCAACATCAGAGTTAAGTTTCACACTGTGTGAATGAGACCTGGAGAGAGTTAAGTATTTGAGGACGTCTCACCTTACCCTGAAACGAGTCAGGAGCTTTTGAAAGGGCAAGGAAGGAAATAATGTAGCCGATGGGGCACAGATATCATATTCAACATCACGTGGAGGTCCTGGTGTGAAGCTCTGCAGACACTGTACAGTTTAACAGTTCAACACAATTTTCCAGTGTTTTTGTTAAAGGAAGCGAGGGTGAAATGAAAGCGATAGAGGAGGTAGTAGTGACATTTTAGACTATTCTTGTATCACAAAAAAAAAGCTTATTCCCTCGGAAGAGACAGAACAATGAGAATGAAGATCAGAAGCACGTATTTTTGGTTTCTCTCACACTGATAAAGTCAAACATACATATAGAGTAGAAGACAGATACGGAAAGGATGCAATAGAAGGTTTAGGTTGAGCCTTACTGAGTAGAATGGTTGACATTTGAGAAACCTAAGGAGATGCGCCCTTGGGCCTTAACCCCAAACCTCAGACAGATCAGTGATAACACTTGACAGCTTCCAGGTATGAATTAACGTTACTCTGTGATCATAAATGTCTTTATTTTTATTATTTCCATCCATCCATTATCTATACCGCGTATCCTTTGAGGGTCGCAATGTCAAACTGTAAATATCAACCGTTCTAATTTTGAATGTTTTTCAAGTTTTCAATTCATTATTGCCCAATCATATCACAGCTGGTTCCTTGTATAAACCGACTTGGCAATACGCAACAGTGGTCACAATGATTCGTTTTATCATTATTTTAACTGATGTCAAAGATCTCATAGTGTTTACATTTTGAGCAGAGGAAGAAAATAACACAGTTTAGAATGACGGATTAAGTTTTCAAGACTAAACTGAAAGGTAATAACCAGTCTATGGTCATAACCCACGAATTCCTGGTTCGTATTACATGATCAACAGGGTAAACATTCTCTTATTTTGAAACATGAAGCGGGTGTTGATCGTCACTATGGTAACGGCCACAACTGAGCAAAGACTAGCTAGTTAGCAGAGAGGCAGCGAGACAGGGAGCTCAGATGGTGGCAGCGGCAGCTAGGAGAGGCACTTCCGGTGGCAACAGAAGCTGCCACAGATTTGTAAAGGCAGTTGCCACAGCTGTTTGGAGGCTGTTGCCTCTCTTGCCACATTGTCTAAGAGCAACTGCCGCTGTTTGTGTCTTATTCAGAACGCTTACTTACTGGTTATTCATCCCGGGGCATGGATGGTTGAGACACTGCGTACAGTTATGGTGTCATCCCTTTCTGTGCTCATATGTACTGTATTTAAAAATGGCCCGAATTCCAAAATCTACAAAATATCCAGATATATTGGTTTTCATCTAAAAAAGTGTTATTGGTTCAGTTAGACTTGAATAAGATGTATTAAGCATTTTATGGGTCCATGCCATGTTAATTCTTAAATTTTGTTTTACTGCCACACTTCATATTCCTTACAGCATACAGAACAAATAACATAATCTTATTTGTCAAAGCCAAAGAAATCCTGTCTACATGGAAAAAGAAGTTGACTAGTCAGCACAAAATGAGCATGAGCGCTTAGGCGACCCATGCTACGTTTCTCTAATAATCAAGGAGAACAAGGCAAATATATTATTTTTGTTTCTTAAGTATTGTTTCCTTATATTGCTTAGTAATTGTATTTTTGAACTGCATTTCAAAATTAAGTGATATTACTGTTGGCTACATGTAGGCTTCATTACATGTTCTGAAGTCCAACAACTTTTGAGGACATCATTATTACTTTGCACTGTATCAATGTGCAGCAAGTGACAAGTGAACTCTTCACTGCATTACCATCTGTACATTTCGGTATTTCCACATGTATGTGGCCTATTGTGCATATCTTTATTTGATTCAATATCTTGTTTTTTCTGCAGATGTTAGTTTTCTGAATGGATTGTCAGTTTCCATGTATCTGCAAAATTTGTAGAAAATGTCCCTCCTTCACTTGTCTTTAGTCTCGCAGCTTTAGGTCTCGCTGTAGAGACAATTTCAAGGTGTGCTAGCCTGTAATGTTTTATATTACAAATACTAAGTCAGTTGTACTTTCCGGTCCACAGAACAGTCTCGGGGCAAATCATGTCAAAGCTGCCGAGGTGATGTGATCAGTTTCTGATGCCAACAGGAATGGTGTGTCTTTCTGTGTAATGACCTTTATCCAGGCATCATTTTTAGATGTTGATAGAGAGCTGTTGTTATTCGATGTACAACAACCTGGTCCTACACAAATGTGGTAGGACTTGGCAGTGATGTGAATGGAACATGATGCTCAATGAGGGAAACTGGAACACTGCTTTCTCTTCAATGAGTTACATAAAAAGACTCAAATTTGCTGTGACTTTACTCCTCTGTCTGAAATGATGATGTTTTTTTTTAATATTAAAGTCATGTTAACTGAGTTTGTGTCTTTTATTGCAGCTCTGTAGCCCTTTTTAAGTTTCCAATTTAAGTTAAGGTTAACATTTACCCTGAACCGTAAGGCTTTACAGAGGGTGGTGAAGTCTGCCCAGCACATCACCAGGACGGCGCTACCATCCATGGAGGACCTCCACACCCAGCGGTGTAGGAGGAAGAGCAACCGGATTATTAAAGACCCCTTTCACCCCAGCCATAAAAATGTCTGCATGCTGCCGTCTGGCCAACGGTTCCACAGCATCCGGGCCCGCACCACCAGGCTCAGAGACAGTTTCATCCCTCAGGCCATAAGACTTTTAAACTCCTCTGAACTGCAATAACTCCACCAAACCAGCACCCTGGCATATTTGCATATTTGCACCAGCACCGTGGCATATTTGCATTTGCACTATTGCACACAATTGAACTTTTGTTGTTCTATTTTTCTCTTGAGCTGTATATATATATATATTTAGATATATACATTTTATTTTCTATTTTAAATTTTTGATATTCTATTTTATACTATTTCTATTTTATTTTTTTGATTGTAATTATTGAGCATTGCTAGAAGAGAGCCTGTGACTCAAGCTTTTCATTGCCAGCAACTGCTTAATGTTATTGTTGTGCATTTGATAATAACAATCTTGAATCTTGAATCAATAGACAATGCTATAATGTAATGCTTTAATTTAGTTATTATGATCTGCAATTGCACAAATTACTCAAATATAGACAAATAACAGGCGATTATTTACACATTTTCAATGTCTATCTGTCATAAAAAGGAATATTATTTGTATTTGTCATCTCATAAACTTTCATAAATCAAAAATCTCAAACAGCTTTAGTTGCTCTGCGTGTCACTTCCCCAAACAGGGGGGCACCAAAGGAGGCTGGCTTTAAACAGTGGCATCACAGGCAGCTGCCTCTACGCATCAGTGGCAGTGTCTGTTGCCACCGGAAGTGCCTCACCGAGCTGCCACGAGTTAATCTTGTCCTCACTGAGTTAGCGTGGACATGTCTGTGTGAATGTCCTCTGTGCTGCTGTGGCTCTAACGTTTATTCAACATGGAGTCGTCGGACACTTTCCTCATCAGACCTCATCATCAGCACAAGTGAGTCGCTCGGATAACCTGCTTTCAGCGGAACCCTCTGGTGGATGGGGTTAGCTGCTGTGTTAGCATCTCCATGGTAACTCCCCGTGTCCTTAAAGAGGAAACCACTAATACCAGTGGTAGCTTGGATATCTGTTTTACCAAAGACCAGGATGAAGTGTTTATTCTAGCGTCAGGTCGGGTGGCTCACACTGTTAGCTGTGTGTACACGTGTATGAAGAAGTGGTAAAAGTTAAGAGTCGAGTGCCCTGTGTAGTAACATCACTTATCAATATAGTAACATTACACCAAGTCACCGAACACTTTAATACACTCAATTTAATTCACTTTTAAAAATCAGAAGTTATCTCCCTATAATCTGATTTAAAAAATGTACTACTGTTCATACAGGATGTTACTCACATGCAGTGTTAGATCACTGAAGGGAAACAACCAGTATCCACTGGGAGATTTCTACCACAGTCCCCTCATGAAACCACTATTAAACATTTTCATTCTGATCTGCACCGGATTGCACCCAGTCTCAGATATTACTCCTGTGATATAACTCCACATGCCAAATGTTTTTTCATTAAGAACCCATTCATTATTTAGTTTTTAAACAAAAATCAATGGTACCACCAAGTTTCATGTCGTAGTTTTTGTATTTTATCCTGCTAAATTTCAGACAGACGCACGCAGATGCAAACAACCTCCTTGGCAGAGGTCGTCATATGTGGCCCCATACTTAGGGAGGCTGATTATTTGTTCCCACTGTGACCAGTTTAAGCTGATTGAATTTAACTTCCTGCCTCGTTTCTTCTCACTGTTAAATCTTCCAGATTTAAACCAGCCGTTGTGAAGGAGTGCATTCGTGAAATCGTGAGGGAGCAGCTGTCTGGGGTGCATTATGACCCAGAGGAGGTCCCACAGCTGTCCAGAACACTGGCAGACTCTGTCAAGGAAAAAGTGAAGAGTGAGAGATGCTTTTCTTTTCTTTTTTTTATATCTTCTGGTGTTATTTACTCAGAGGGACAGAGGAGCCAGAAATGTTTTCACGATAAAATAATTCTGCTCTGATTTTCAACAATGAGATGGCTCAAAAATCCTTGTACTTTCCATCTGAGCAATCACCTAATCCAGAGGTACCTGTGCAAAGTCGACACTGTAATAACAATGTCATCCATATAACTAAGACACACGCACATTCCCGCTTGTCTAAAACCCAAATCAAAATAATACTGGATCAAACTACACAGACCGGACATGTTTGCTTTCAACACTCTCGGGATTTTGACTTAGACTATTTGAGACATGCTTGAGAAATGCTTGTTTCTTTAGTAATGCAAATTGCGTTGTTATTTTTTTGGGGCTTTTCCCAGGCACCTCAGGTCTTTGGGATTGTTCAGAGGGAAAGTACAGTTTTGGGTTATCTCATCAATTCAGAAAAAATAGAAGAGTTTTGCAACATCTTTCTGTAAAATCCGCTTCTGTATAATTCTGTAGTAAATATGGTTCAAAATTGTCCCTCAGATATCTCTTATATCACGCTTCATCCATCACTCTATCCTACTTGTCTTCAACACCCGCTCACCTATTCCCCATTCCCTAAACAGCTCATAGAATCCATACCAGCAGTGTGCAGGTTGTCATGTTCTTGCCAACCTGTTACCTGTATTGTTCCTGCTACCTTTACCCTCCGGCCTGGCAGCTCCCCTATCTGTGACTCTTTTCTTATATCCCCCCTCTCCTCTAATAATAACATAATCCTCCCTGTGGGCAGCATGCTCTGTGTGTGCACTCATGTCCACCTTCCTGTTGCCTCTTAAAAACAATGAATCCTACACTGTAAATGTAGCATATGAATACCCGACCCTTGTATCGTCCCTTCTCAATATTCCGATATCTGCTGATGAGCATTCTTACAACTCATTTCTCTTCCTCACCAGATGCTGGATTTGACAGATATAAGCTTGTCGTGCAGGTTGTCATCGGAGAACAACGAGGACAGGGAGTCAAGTAAGTGATCATTTGGTACTGGTACACAAAAGTAGCTGCTACACTTTTTAAAACTACTATATTCTGCTGTTTACTACGTTATTTAGGGGAAAGCAGGTGTAAAACTGGTTGCACTTTACAGCAGATTGGATTTGAAAGTGTGTTGCTCTGTTGACAAGATTATTGCTGTGGAAATGAAAATACTGTAAACTCGAAAATTTCTGGCTGCCTCTCAGTCTGTTGTCAATTAATTCTACACCCACGTTCCCCAGATAACATAGTTGAACATTTAAAACATTTTTTTTTGCTAGAATGAGTGTTTGTTTACTCCTACGTACTTTTTATTAAATGATCTTTTAGGAATCCAGTTTTTTCTTAGTGCAACTGAGCCCACAGCAATATTTAACTAATGTATAAAGGGAAGCCTTTGCTCCTGTTGTGTGATTATGGTTTTAAAATATCAATATTCAAGCAATAACTAAGCAGTTGCTTACATTTGAACATCAGATAACAATTTTCAATAATTGAGTTATATTCGTGTTTACAAAATCAACGTTCGGAGATAGCCTGGGAAAGGAAATTTAAAATGTGACATGAAACTCTGTGATAATGAAGGTGGTTTGTTTGTTTTTTATTGACTTTACACAATTCATTTTTGGGCTGTCATTTTTGATGGTGTTACATTACATTGTTTAATATTGAAAAACTCATGTATCTAAATGGTGGTGGAGATAATATCTAATAATGAATATAGCTTCAACCTTCCTCTGACTTTCAACAAAAACAGTGAGGGCAAATTATATTACTATGTTAACATAATAAAATGGTATTTTTTACCAAGTTTTTCTGTGATTCTTCACATTATGCAGGGTTTCCCATACATGAGTTCAGATGTATTTCAATGTTTGAGTCCATGACCATTGTGACTCAGCTCGATCTCCTCTTGTGTTTTATTAGGATGTCCTCCAGGTGCTTGTGGGATGCTGACTCAGACAATTATGCAGAAGATGTTTATTTGAACGTAGGTGCTTTTGCTCAGGTCACTTAATTGTGATGGGGGTGTGGGGCAAATTACTCAAAGACAGACATTCCAAAATTCTGTGTTTTGCCTCTACAGGACAGCTTGTTCTGTTTGGTGGTGGTCTTCGGAAGCTATCATTACTGAAGACGGGACGGATTTACCAGGATTTCCTGACCTTGCAGGATGAGAGTGGAAATACTGGCCTCTATTGTAGATAAAGTGTAATGTTGTCGATCAAATCATGTTGGCTTTGACTCCAAATGGTGTTGAAACGTTTGTTGTCATGTTGGGTGTGGAAATCCTCAACATGTTCATGAGATGTTATTTTTTCTGAAGAACAAAACAGACATTCACGTGAAAATGTCAACTTTACCACATTTTCTTTTATTTTGAAATTATTTTTATTTAAAAGACCAGTTATTTGTTTTCGAAAGTGAACAGATTAAAATTGTGTCTAAAAACACTCAATGATCATTTTGTTCTGTGTTTAGCGGAAATGCAAGGTTAGTGGGCTGCTTGTGCTCACACGTGTTATAGAAAATTAAAATTAAAATTGCAGCTGTTGCTGTATCCAGTACTTGCAGCACTCTCAGCTGCAAAAACACAGTAAAAACAAATTACTGTACTGCAGTCTTGTGTGTATTTGTACTATATTTTGGGTGCTCGACTCAGGAGTACAGGGGTAACTGCTGCAGGGAAGCTACTGGCTGTCAGAATTTCAAAACTAATGCTTTTTTAGATTAAATTGAGGAAAAGAAAATACATCCTGTGTCTTTCTGACAGGAGGAATGATTGTTAAAAAGTGCTGAAACAACAAAGGCTGACCAAGTCAAGCTGATATAATCAATTGGTCTAAGAGAAAATGTCTTCAAGCTACTTTCTCTCTTCAGAATTAAAATAAAAAACCCAAAGACCATTTCGCCTGCAGAGACTGTAATCAGCCGGAGAGCCATTATGTTACTAATCATAATTGTTTTCCATTCTGCGTTTTTAGTCAGATTCCACTCTAAGAAGGTTATACATTTAAACAGATGATAAACGTAGTGATGAGGCAACATTTCATTGGATCTATGAAGCATATGAGGCTGAAAACACAGCATTCAACTGATGTTCCTCACAAAGCAACACTCCATTATTTCATTGGAGAACAAGAAGGGACTAACACAAACAAAGACAAAACCCAAAAGATTCAGTATCTTTCATAATAAAATATCTATTGTTAAGTGTTAACAAGTATTTTTGTATAATTTTTAAGATATGACTATAAATTTGTGGCATGTTTGCGTCATCAAAGTGTCTCAGTCTACTGCAATGTGTTTTCTGCTCATTTCATGTTAGCTGTACGACTTCTCAAAGCCTGATAATTACCAGCTCTTCTCTGCAATTTTTTGGTCAAATTAAAACGCCTGTCTTCAGTTATACATGATGACATTTTCGGATATTCCTTTGTTCTGGTAGTTACTCCTCCATCTATCCAACCATCATCTATACTGTTTATCCTTTGAGGGTCACAACGGGGCTGGAGCCAATCCCAGCTGATATTGGGCGAGAGATGGAGTACACCCCTTGCGGATTTACAGAGACACACATTCACTCTCACATTCACACCTACTTTCAATTTAGTCTCCAATCATTCTAAACCTAATCTGCATGTGTTTGGACCGGGGCAGGAAGCCGTAGTACCTGGAGAAAACCCAGGAACCTCCCTGCTGTGTTGGGACAATACAACCACACCACTGTACTGCCATGTAGTAACTTGTGTTTTACCATTTATTTCAGTAAATCTGCCTCCAGCAAGCAAACTAAGATGCTTTTCAGACTGTGTATAAAGACAAATGAGACAGAAGTGAGCAGTCAAGGTGATTAAGCAATGCCACATCAATTAGTCCAATGGCTCACACTCTAATTACACATAAATGCTTGATGATTCTGTGATGCTGCTCTATTTCTGGTTGCAGAGTGCAGCTGAGTTGTGAATGTCGTGTTAGAAACTCATACCTTACAAATATGATTGGTGATTGCAATTCCTTCTAATTAAGTGAGAGAGGTGACAGAGAAAGTGAATTTGTTGAAGATCAGAAGAATGTCAGCAAGGTGTAAAAAAAATGATCCATAAGTTCATTACTTTTGTGTAATTAATGATGAAAAATATTGGAATATGACTAAAAAAGTATTCGCACAAAAATATACACTGTTTTTCAAACTACTCTGAACGCCTTTGCAACCTAATAGGCAGCTATTTGCATTTTCACCCCATTATGTCTTCATTATAATTTATTATCTCCACTTGCTGAGCACCCAGTGGGAACTCCATATTAAACCTGGGTAGGACCTCCCTTTGCTCTCAAAACACCCACAGGTTTTCGTGGCATTGATTCGACCAAGATGTTGGACAGAAAATAAACCTCCAAAAAAAACATATTAACAGGTTCAGAGAGAGCCACATGTGAGGGATGCCTCTCCCAGGAAAGATGCTGCGTTTAACTTACATGACACTTGACAATTGTGTCAATGTTTAAAATATTTATCCATGAACAAATGTCTGACAGAATTAAATGAAGCAGCAGAGACAATTGAAATGGAGGAATTATGGTCAGTAATGGTTGAGAATGTGAGTAGACATATTGTATAGAAGCAGCCTAGTTGTAATTATAATTCTACGATCAGCTGCCGCCCCGATCAGGATCCAACTACAATCAGATGCCGCCACGATCCTCTGTTTACTGTTTACTCTCTCATCCAGAGGCTCGGTTTATCATATCTTTTTGATGCAGTTTGTGCTACAGCCCCAGTTGCTACGGCAACTGCCTTTGGGGAATGGTGCAGCTGGACCCTACCAGTGTCCTCACAGCCATCCTAGAGACACACAACATCTACTGTATACTGCCTTAGGGCCCACTTGATAGTAGTGCCTCATACCTAAATTCCTTCCCATGCACAACCCTGCAGAAAGCTCAGTGGAAGCCTCACATTGCTCCCCAACTATTTGAGCAGTCCATAAGAATTCTTTGTGAATGTGTTTGTGCAGTGGTTTGCACAGCTGCTCTTTACATTTTAAACAGTGGTTTTGATGTTGTTTTTCATTGTGATTCCACAATGACAGATGCTGGCTTTTGGATGTTTACCACTCAGGGAGCAGTGATTGTGGCGAGTTGTGTAAACCCTCTATTATCCTCTGCTCTCTCCTTCTCACTGCCTGTTGTCTTGGAAGTAATAGTATTGAATTACAGACTAATACTTTACCCAGTGAATAGGATGACTTCGCTTACTTGACTTAAGGCCAATTGCTTTATTTAGTGGATGCTGTTTTATTGACTTAAATTAAAAATCCCTGCTTAATATTCAGACTAACACCAGTAAACACTTCAGAAATGCACAGAACTGAAACCATTGACTAAGAATGTCAAGGTCGCACTGCAGAAAATGCTCTGTCAAATTTAAGCCCTAAATATCTATGTTTTACTCAAAACAAGCAAATTCGAGTCATTCTAGCTTCTCATTCACCGAACTAACCTCCAAACAGGCAGGTTTAGGACAGACCCAATACCAAGTTCTTTCGTTCCTTTATGACTCAATGGCCTTTTTTCCCTGATATGTGTGAAGAACATAGACAAGTTAATATTCCTCACCCTTGATGCCACCTCGGGTTATCTAAACCTTTCATTCTCAGCCCGCAGTTTCTCCCATAGGCCTAAGTGGTGAGTAAGCAGATCTATTGATTTTTCAGGGAAAACCCTGATTTCTTTTATTGATTTTGGGGCTTAAATCCAACAGATTTACCTGAATACATAGAACATAGAACATAATTCACAACCGCTCGTTGGAGAGGAAACAAGAGGACCACACCAGGCAATTCCCTGTGATATCTAAAGGTGTGAGTAAATGTGAGACTGAGTGACGTCGAAGTGGACACTCACTCATGCCCACCATGACTAAATAAATTCAATGGTTGAGCTGCCTGAAAATAGAAACACATGGTGACTTTCATGGTCTTATTTAATGCATGTTCTCACTTTCATCACCTCCATCAATGTCACATATTAATCTCACAGGACGTTTGATGCAATCATATAGATTTGTCTTAATTGGCTCCGACAGATTGGAAACCTAAACTATCAAAGACATGTACCCCTTCAATCATTAAGTGTGAGTTTCGGAGGGGTTTTCTTATTTGCGCTTAGTTTTATGTTTTACGTTTGAAGGCGTGATTGTATGAGTCATTCGCAATCATCAGCATATCACTCATCACTCACTGCCTCAAGTTAGCTGTGTTTTACCCCATATTTCATTTCAAAGAGTTATTAAGATTCATGGGCACATGTTTTACAGTTCATGAACATGGAATCTTTGGGTCACAGGTTTTCAGGTATCAGGAATTCTCTCCACAGCCCCCACTCCTTTCAAGGATTTGCATAGGTTATTCATCAAGGCAGACGAAGCAGAAGCAGAAGAAAACCTCACTGTCGACTATATTCATTTCTAAATGATTTGTCCATTTACATTGTTGGTGATATGCTGAACGGTATTTTTACCTAGAGGAATGAGGCATCTGACCACTTGTATCTTCACAGAATGGGGGGCTTTTGGTGAGCTGACGTATGCCTCATTGTTTCAGTAACAAAAACTGTGAAGCTTTCCTCTTTAAAATGTTTTTCTAGTTCTAGAACTACTGGTTAATGGTTATTTTCCAATGGACTAATAGACTGAAGGATGCATTCACATTTGGGATGTGGCTTGACTCGAAGAAACAACTAAAGATATATGACTATTATTTTCTTTAATATAATCCAGGCTAACAACATGTGATCAAATCAGTTGACTGTGCTTTTCATAATGATGGTAGTCCAACCAGAAATGACAATTCTCAGGTTAATTAAAATAGTTATATCATTAATACAATGACTGTTATCTCTTGAGATAATTAATGGCGAATTTGCGTTTTTACTCAAAAGAGCACATCGCATTATTATTATACAATTTGACACATGATTGTTTTCGTTCTTATAGTAGAAATATAAAAAAAAAGAAATGATGCATCGAGCAAGATAAAGGAATTCCTGGATCCGCCGATTAACCTGCATTTGCACCTTTTTAATGGCTTTTTCTCAGTCCCAGGCTCCATTCCTTGTCTAAGTTTGGGACCAGACCAATAAACCAACAAACAGACCATCTGTACATCATAAAGCTCAGTGACATTTTTATCAACACAAAGCAGAACTTGTTTTGTGCCTGGATAAATGTTAAAGTGAAGCGAGCAAACACAGGATTTTGAAGAGCTCTGCAGAGGAAATCTTAAAATACTGATCAGTCCAATGAGACTTTTGGCATCATGTGTATAATTCAAATGTACAATGTCTAATTAGAAGTATTCAGTCTTTATGGCTCAGAGCTGTGCAGTGACAATCAAACTCCCTCTTGTTAGATATATTTATAAATGACCTATAATTACTGGACTGGAGGATTTGGATGATACAGCCATTGCAGTGTTTAGCATAATTTCTATGAAGAACATGAAGAACTGGTTGTTAGTATAATCATACATTTAATATGTGAAAAATAATAACTGGCTACAGTTTGGCTGTTCTCTTTTTAGTCCCAACTCACTCTTATTTCCCAGTAATAAAATAACTTTCTATAATTTACATGGAGTAAAAAGTATTTAATTGATTGTCACTCACTGCTTGCTGAAAGCCTAACAGCGAAATTATTGTCCATCATGGTGTGTGACATTCCCCTAATTTATAGCCAGCAGTCACATATCAACCATTGCAAGCACCTTTGCAGCACAACATGAAAATATCAGTATTTCTTCAGGCTGTATCACGATTTAATTACAAACCAAAAAGTAATTGTGTTTACACCCTGTTATTTGCTTTGTTATCACCAGTGATGAGATGAAGGTTTGTCTTGCCTCTGAACAGGAGAATATTGATGTGGAATAATTTGTGGCCAAAGTTAATTTGTTTACATTCATTTAAGCTTTTTCTCAGATAATGGAAATTGTTGCCAGAAGGTCTGCAGAGGAAATGGCTCAGTGAGATGATAACAGAAACTGCCTTCCTCTTGTTTTACATTTTCAGAAACAGGAACGAGTCCAGGTGTGTTGTCCTGTTGTAACCACTGTGGGGACAGCTTACCACAATGTTCCTAATGAATGTGTTTGTGCTTTGCTGCGTTTTGTTTGGTGTTAGTGTTCACCATTATATTTATGATTCCATCTTGCAGGTTCACCAAGTGACAAGTTGTTATGCAAACAGGGGCCTTGAGTTGAGAGAGGGCCCCCAAGAATGGCTGATTATGTCCACAGCAACGACAAATTTGTAAAAAAAACCTTATATTGTATTATCAGCTATGTACAGGTGACTGCAAAGACCCCATGGTTCAAAACCACCAAATGAAGCCCCATGTGAGGAACTCCCAGTCAAAAGCTTGAGCGTCTGAATGAGTGTATCTGATGTTCCTCGGGGGATTTCACTTTCACAATCTGCACTTTGTTAATGATTTCGATAGTAAAAAAATCGTTTAAAGATTGTAAGGATGTGGTTTTGTATCAAGTGTGTCTCACGGAGGGGTGGGATGGGGGTCAGGTTGGTTCCAGGTAGGGTCCCCACATTGAAATGTTCCTGCATAAAGCTGCATATCTTTTTCTCTATATGATCTGTCATTAAATATGGACACGGTTGGACACATGCACACACAGACGATAAAAGGTCGTCTATGTGTCACCTTCTGAGACAATTTTCATTTGAAAACTGAAAAAAAAAGATCTTGTGAAGATGTTTGATATAAAAATGTCTCATAATGGTAATAAAGGCCTCAATAATATCTCTCAATGTGAGTTCTCACTCGGCCTCAGTAAATGCTTCTTACCTCTTCACAGCATTAGTTTTATCTGCGCTATCTGATGAAAAATCCCACCTCTGAGCTTTGTTGTTTAATCCCTCCTCCACCTGCAGAATGGAACTGGTTGAGAGTCCTTGTTGCTGATGGAATAATTATCATCCAACCGTCCATTTGCTGCACCAGTTATCCTTTGAGGGCAGGAGCAAATCCCTGCTGACACTGGGCAGGAGAGAACATGGAGAGGTCGCCAGTTCATCACAGGGTGAACACGTAGAGACAAACGACCACTGAAGTCCACTGATTACATAATTATCTGCTACTAAATTAAAAATCAATAATTCTTGTCACAATGCAGTGAGAAGTGATGTAAATGATCCCTGAACAAAAGGCAGATGATGGATTGATAAAGTAGGAAACTCCATGCCAACAATTATTTGTGAACAATTATTCATTTATCCATCACCATTTTCCTATGTGCTTGTGAATTGCAACCAGCAGACAAATGTATAAACTTTTGCATGAGAAAAAAAATGTCAATGTCAATACATTTTTAAATGTTCATTAATTCCCATTTCAATGAGGAAGAACTTCACCATTTAGATCCGCTGCAATAGATCGACCTAAAGTGGACACTGGGGAGGGACACATGTTGACTTTCACCTTCATACTCAGTGAGACATGTCCTGGTTTCCATAGCAACATCATATGATGACTGAGCCACATAATCTAAACTGGCAGCCTGCGGTGTTGGGTAGTGTGGGAGAAAAAATGTAACTTTCGTATACTTCTCTTGATATTTCCATAATACACCAATTTCAAGTTCCCTCTTCCTCCTTATGACACCGAGGTCTGTGCTGAACTGTTTAACATTAATTATAGAGAGGGAGAGGGGGTAAAAAGACTGACCAAATGGGTTAGTGGCAGATAGAAGCACTTTGTATTGTTAATCCTTTCTGTCAAATTGCATTCTCCTTTTGTTCTCACGCAGACCCTGATGTGTGGCTCATTCCACAACCTATTGTTTAATATTTACTTTAAAAACCTGCTGTGAATGTTGACCAGCAGAAAGGAATGTGTTGCCTTGCTGTGACGCTTTACAAATATAATTTTTTTGTTAGCAGGAAACTAATGTATGATCACCCACATTCAGGGCTGGACTGGGAGAACAAAACGGCCCGGGCATTTTTTGGCTCAGACCGGCCCACGTAATTAGCCGAGCACATCTGCCATTAAATTGACGTAACTTATGTCTTCTAAATGTCTTAAAGTAGCTCATATTAAAAGTACTTAAGTATCAAAAGTATCTGGTGTTGAAATGTACTTAAGTATCAAAAGTACAAGAACTAAAATAAAAAATGCAAAGCTCTTTTTATAGTAGGTCTATACAGACACAAAACAACCCAAAATGTTTCTCCTCAAGATTTATCTCAACTGACTGAAAAATTACAACAACAATATGCATATAATGTATAATTTTACCAATTTTGAACCCTAGATGCTGAGGTTCAAATAGTAATGGACCAGTGCATCTAGAGAAAACAAATAATTAACTATAAACAAGTGCCTCTTGTGTCTGCCCAAGAACATTAATAAACCGCAGTATAACCACTAAAACATTCTGTAAATATCACTAAACATGGACCTCTCATCAGTAGCAAGAGTGATACACAATGCCCCTTATGATAACTTAGCAAAGGGAAACCAGATCTAGGCACACAAAATAAGACACTATCTCTTATCCTATTCTAGAGGAAGTAAAAGTCGTAACAAGATTTCTGAAGGTGAACCTGCGGAGGGATAGACCAACCCCCCCCGACGGCAAACACGCCACCGGGACCTGCACATCTCAGGAGGGAGGGGGCAGCGAGTGAGAGAGCGAGAGAGAGGTGCGCCGTGGGTAGAGGCGTGCGACGCCAACCTCCGCTGCTCAAGTAACGAGCCAGTTTGGAGAATGTATTGAAAATTATAAAATGCGCGCTCACATGTCTGCCTCCACTCGCTCATCATTGTCGAGTCCTCCTCGCTCGTCTCCCGATGCTTCTCAGCGCCACCCGGGCGTTTTTTTACTCTTATTATCCATTAAGTTAAGTTTCTGTCTCAGCAGCAGCCAGTCCCGCGACTCCCCCCCCCGCCCCCGGTTTGTATTGTGATTGACAGCACTGTCGGGGCTCTCTGAGCCTGTCAGCCCATGATTGATTGACAATGACAAACAATAGACCAATAATATGTGTCGATGCTGGCAACACACTGCTAGCCCTCTGTAGCCAATTGGCCGGCCCAATTGGAGGGAATTTAGAGAGGAAGAAGAGAAAAAAAAACAAAACAACAACATAGCGGACCAGACCGGCCCACATTGGGTCAACGGCCCACCGGGATTATGCCCGGTATGCCAGATGGCCAGTCCACCCCTGCCCACATTGTTCAAAGTCCTTGGAGTCCAAGTTGTACAGAGGCAAAATCACCGCTTTGTACAGAAGAGAAATATGATCAGACATTGTGCATGTGAAGCTGCTGAGGAATCTCTCCCCTGTGACATGGTTGTATCTCATTCACTATCATATGTGCCCTACAAGATGTAATCACCCCATCTTATCACAGTCCAACTCCATGTGGTTTTGAAGGCTATACATGTTTTGTTCACTCTGTTAGGATTGTTCAGCTTTCTAGTTCCCCGCCAGCTGATGGTTTATTCATGAATCATGCATGAGCCTGTCTGAGAAGAGGGGTTTTTGTGGCTTTGTTATGAACAAGAATGCAGCCTGGTTTGCGATTTACTGTCCGAACGTGTCCCAAGAGAAAACTCATTTACAGGGACATGCAATGTTAAAGAAGATATAAGGCAATGTGACCAAAACCCGAAAAGTCAAAGGTTTTGTCTGATCTCAGTCCAACCCGATGTGTCCCAACAGATCCCTATGGACTCAGGTCACATTGTTGGAACACAATGAACAGAACTTGACACTTTGACGCTGAAATGTTGAAAGCAAGCTATATTAAACTGATAAGACATTATAGCAGCTTAGCTTCAGTCCCCACTTCGTTTGCCCCTGTCTTTTATTCCCGATTACTGAAACCTGCTCGGTGCAATCTTCAGTTAAGGTCATAGTGCAGTGAGGCGCTAAAAATACAGTCTCAATGTTCAATTCAGAGGTTATTATTCTTCTCATGTAAAAATGTATGTTCATCTCAGAGTCTTGGTTTGTGATCTTCCAGATGGGTTCAGAGTTGTGTGTCTGTGTTCATCATCTCCTGATGGACCCTGCTGAGAGTTGTGTCACTGCATTAATGAGGCCGTATTCTCCAAGCAACGGGTCCAAGGGTTTCAAGTATTTTGCACTGAACTCAAGACATGTTTCCATTAGGATCTGAGGCAGTCATCGACATTTCTGAGAATGTGCCAGGGTATGCCATATTTTTGACTTCCGTCCTTTAGCACAATGTTTTGAGAATCATCAATGCAATTATCAAGACAAAACCACAAGCAGTGCATAGCAACAGTACAATACAGATTGTTCATAGTTGCATAGCGTTTAATTTCCTTTAATAATCTCACTCATTGAGTGTTTTGTTTTATTTTTTTCTGTGCTTTGCCTGATACACCTCTATCGTTATACTCTTTAACTAATCATCTGTACATCCGTGTCCTATGTGACAATTTGTTTTCATATGTCATACAGTGACATCAGTGATTTAATCGTTATTCATGCTCAGTGTCTTGTGCATCTGTACTTTAATGCATGTAACATTTTAATTAGTAGGTTTTAAAGCTTCTTTTTGGAATACGTCTTCACTGTTGGAAAGAATATTGTATTTTAGCTGAGAGGACCAAAAATGCCGGGACAGACGCTTGGCTTGTGAAAACCAAGAACTGAGTGGACAGTTGTGGCTTGGTAGGTAGAGCTGGTCGACCACTGACCAGAGGCTCCAGTGCAAAGGATGAAGTATCCTTTAAAAACATACGGAACCTCAAACTGCCAACATAGGTGTGAATGCTATTGAAAAGGTAGAGCACGTAATGTCACTGTATTATTGGGTAAATGCTGTTTGTACTGTAACGCACTTTGGTTGACAAGACAAGAAAAAGCTCTATACTGTATGAATACAGTTCATTTACCATTTTATTTACAGCCTTTGTTTCTTCTGTCAACAAATATTATGCTTTAATTGTAAATAGTTTAATTCAATCTATTGAATGAATTGAAATTCAAAACCGAAGCTGAGCACCGTGGCAGTAAGATAATACAACTGCACTGAGCAAAGTGAGTAGATGAAAAGCAGTACCTACTTTGATCATAACGATTCAAAGTGCTATTTCTCCAATGACTCATATTCAAGAGACGTCCCACTGCTCTGTGATTTCATTTTAACTCCACAGAATTGCGATTGAGGGAAGGCGGGAGCTGTCACTAAGCTTAAGGTGTAATTTGAAGCCTTGAAAAGCTTTTGTGGTAATCACATCAAACTACAGCCTCTAGTGAAGCACCCCCATTATTCATCTGACTGAGGGCAAGACAGTTGCTGCCTCCGAGATATTTGTGCCATGCAAATGTGCTGCATGTAGGATTTTTCTCCTTTGGCTGTTTAGCACATGCAATAGAGTAAAAAATTCACGAGATGAAGGCAGGTGCGCCGTGAGTGTAACTTAACAACATTCTGTGTCTCTTGAGCTTAGGGGAAAAGGTAGATAAATGAGCTGGGTACAGCTAGAAAGCATCAGATGTTCAGATTAGTCCGATGAATCATGAAAAGCTTTAATTATTAATTCTTTAATGCCCTCATAAATTCCCCTGGTAAGACAGGATAGCTTTAATAAGATCTATAGCATGGTAGGTTCATGGTCGAGCTGTGGAGCTACACTTGTCGAACTCTGCACTAAAGTCGTTGCTTGTGATGCATTGGGTCTCAGTGTAGAAGAATACATTTTCGTCTGCTCAAGGGCAAAAGAGAGGATTAGTGTTGCTGCTGCTGACTGAAGGCAACAAGCTTGGCGCTAAATACTTTTCAGCTTCTTAGCCTTCAGGGTACATGTGAATACAAATCACATTAAGTGCAGAATGGGCCTTTCAAGTGAATGTCAGAGTAGATGAGGGTCTCCAGTGTTCAATTCAATTAATTTCCTGACAAAGAACAAAATGCACTAAGGTAAGTACAGTGGTGAAATCACATTAACTAGAAATACTCACAATGCCTGAGAACAGGTGAATTGTATTCATTGACAACATGAAGAAATTAGGAAGGCAATCAGTAGGGTTAGGGGGTTAGGGGCAAGTGCATACCTCCTACCAAAAAGGTATTTTGTTAGGTCAGTGTCCTTGACCTTTGGCCACAAAAATAAACCAATAAATAAACTTTTGGAACAATAAAATCCACAAGCCCGACTGCATGATGGTAACAAATTTGAAGAAATTCCCTCAAGGTGTTATTGAGATAGCGCGTTCACAAGAATGGGACAGATGGACGACCCGGGAACATAATGCCTTGGGCCACTGGCTCTCGCCAGCAAAGAGGAATAAATAGCTGCTGAGAAACAAGACAATGCAAATGTGGTTGTGCTGCACAATCAGTGCAGCCTCTTGATTAAATAAATTGTCAGTTAATAGGAACCAAACATGTTATTTATGTAGACAAGGCTCCTGAAGACACCACCGCTTTACCGAATATTATACAGACACGCAGGTTGATGCCCTTGGCGATCCTCTGCACACTGAAATGTAGCTGTGGAATGTGACATGAAATGGGATTGGACTAGTCTGCATTTCTAGAGAGTAGTTAGCTCTCCAGCCACTGCCAAAGTCCTGCCGCAGCCTGCTGCATCACTGCAGGCATTTCTTTTGTGGTTCACTGTGCTGAGGTCTTCGTCATCACCGAAGTTCATCATCAAGCTCTGAACCTCTTTGCTTTGATTTTGTTTGTCACTGCTTTGGCGAATGACAATGCACAAAAACATGGTCAGTGATATCTGGCAGAGAGGTTACACTTACAGCTTTTTTATGAGGTAACAGACCTACAAGAACTATGATGTTCAATAGTGCCTGCAACATCTAGTCTTGGATTTGTATTATTTTATCCCTTTCAACCTATTTTTCAATTTTTATACATAGTCATCTTTTATACTACTGTTTAGGTTTTATTTAGTTTGAAAATTGTTTTAAACTGTTCTTTCAGATTATAAACAGTTTTCTTCTAATTTTGGCCGTGTTGTTTTTTAATGTCTGGAATGTTAACGAGAATGAGGCACTGGTTTTGTGTTGGTTTAGAACTTTGGGTTAGATCACTTATTATTTTAATACATTATTTGGGTTTGTACATCACATTTTAGTTTGGTTGTGTAGTTAAACGTTTGTAGTATCACAGAAGGTAGTGTTTCTTTGTTAGTTGTGATTGCGAGGCGTTGTGTTTCCATCAGTTGTGCCTGTGGTTTTGTTTTATTGGCTTTATGTTTTGCCACCACCCGCGGCCCTCTACGCCTCACTTCACTCCTGATTTGTTTGTTTGCACGTTAATGTTCATTGAACACACAACCGCTTATTTAGCCTTTTCCATCACCAGCGGTTGTTGCTTCCCTTATTTCTTTTATCTATAAACACCTGCAGGGTTGTAACATAAAAAAATTTTTTTTTGTACCCTCAGATGAATATCATTACACAGATGTTGAGACGAGAAACTACATGACATACTACTACATTCCTAAATATGATGAGTGACCATTGAGAATCTCTGCTGTTCCAGTGAAACGTGCGATGAATAGTACACAGAGCTAATGATGGTGATAATGCTTGTGGTGCAGGCACTACATTCTGCATGAAATACAAAAGTACAGGTTTAAAGGAATCTGCCTCCCTCCATTAATATCTGTAATCACATGTCACAAGTGAGAAACTGCGTGAATTCTGACCCCTCCACACAAATGGCTTTGAATAGCAAAGACAGGTATGATGATGGATGCCTCTAATTACAGTCATGGCACACAATTATCTTGTCTTCTATTGTATGCTGGCAGATCACGTACAGAGAAGTTTTTCAAAACTTTATTTCTGCAGCTTTGCCCGTACGGGTAACAATTACATTTTTTGAGGATGTTGTAACACTGCGAGAGCCACGGATGAAAAATATGAGCTGAGAGATGATGACGCTTAAACAAAACACCAACTTTTGTTCAGCAAGTTTTAAAAGCGCTTATAGCCACTAAAGCATTTGAAAGCATTTTGATTGGCTTCCTACAAAACACAATGCAACACAGAGAAATGGTACAAATGATTTTTAGATGTACTTTCACGTAAGTTTACAAATTACTGCTGTAAAAAACAAAACAACAGCATGTGTCTTCATAAAGTACAACACACTTCTAAACTGTAAAAAGCAGAAGACACTCAGCAGAAATTACTTGAACACAGATGTAAACATTCTACAGGGCTGATATGCATTTTATATGCATATTATATTCAGATTATTTACAGAGTTAATAATTTGGTAAAAATAATTTCTCTACTTACATTGTAGTTGACCATGTTAACAATATATTGAATTTTCCCTCATCTTGCAGCAGTTCTTCACATTTTTATACATGCAAGCCATTTTTAATATGTTTCTTCACAAATCAGTGCACAAGATTCAGGCTTTTTTCAAGACTCTAACATTGAGATACACTTGGGCTTCCTGTTCATCACCAAACCTATAAATATATACATTTTCAAATTCTTTCTGGGCTGGACCAATAACTGCATTTTTGAGGAAATGTGGCATCATCAATTGAATGTACAATATTTTTCCAAATGGAACGAACAAACAATTTGTTTTCATTTGAAATGACATTACATGTCTTTATAACAAACAGCAAGGGAGCGAGTGAACTAACCCTAAACATTTTGAGTTCTCAAAATGATTTTAATATTTCCCTCAGCTAGCATGTTGTCATTGGTATATTGTTATTAGTCATACAGGGTCACCATATAGGCTGTAATAAGACTGAAACTGTCAGATAAATGGAGTTATTTTGGAATCTGGCATTTGTGCAGGTTAAAACTCACAGAAATTGAGGGAAAGTTAGCTTTTTTTTTTGTTTGCTGAACCATGAACCAGTTTAGAAAGTTTTCATGGGGAAACAGAAACAGTCTTGCGTAGGCTTGCTCGTTCGGTTTTGTCCTTCACTACGGTAAACTGCACTGTTTCCTGTGACTTGAGAGCGTCTCGGTTTGAATTGTGGCACTGCAAGAAATGTGGTGTTAAACTTCAATGTGTGATTTGCTGAGTTACAGGTTAAGTTTTCTTAAGCAGCATCGTAACACTTACGCTGCATTGACAGTTTCAGCTGATGAGTGCTTTGCCCACCTGCACTTCCTCCACTCAGACGATTCTATATTTAGCTGATGCACCTGTTTGTAGTGGATGTTGATGACAGCTGACGGATGCAGTGACTCAGAACGAGAGAGTTGTTCCGTCCACCATGCCACCCTCCCATGTCCTTCAAGACTAACCCCTTAACTTAAGTTGTAAAAGTGGTCTCATTCTTCACCCTCGCTTCCCCATCTTCTGCCTCAGCTTCAACAACAACAACGCCATTGCTCAGTGGCGCATCGCTCAGGGTGCTGCGGAGCGTCACCCGGGTGACACTAAGAGAATATTTCCTGGGAGCGATGTGAAGTGGCCGATGGCACATGACCTCCTTGAACATTTCTCTAAAGCGTGTTGACATGAGGTTGTAGAGGATCGGGTTGACGGCTGAGCTGAGGTAGAAAAACACACCGGAGATGATGTGCACATACTGGAAGATCTCCAAGTGGTTTTCGGTCCAGTCATGGATGAAACTCCACATGAGGCGATCGGTGTGAAAGGGGGCCCAGCAGATCGCAAAAACCACCACGAGCACAACTGGAATAAACAGAAAAAGCAAGAAGAAAAGTCAATGGGCGACACAGTTAGACGGCATTTTAAAGGCCATTAATGGATCTTCCCGACATGCTCCCTCTGTTCTCAATCAAATTGTCTCTCTGGGGGCTGTGAGTCAGTGATGCAGAAAAAACCTCTGCACTGGACACACAGCCTTTGATTTAGTTCTAACACATCAGAATACATTTTTAGACTCATAATTCAATCAATCAA
Source organism: Limanda limanda (assembly GCF_963576545.1). Taxonomy (NCBI): domain Eukaryota; kingdom Metazoa; phylum Chordata; class Actinopteri; order Pleuronectiformes; family Pleuronectidae; genus Limanda; species Limanda limanda. The sequence goes on along the minus strand of NC_083644.1, from coordinate 12,361,216 downwards.
TTAATCACATTTTTAAACAATATTAATTATAATGGAAAAATACATCTTTGAAGTCTTACTCATATCATCTTCTGGTTCCTTGTACTAATCCTTGGTTTTTGCTTTGCATAGAAAATATCTTCACATACGACTCGAAAACCAATAAAAAGTGTAGCTATTATGAAATAATAGGTCTAGATTTCACCTTTGTCATTTTGGCTTGAAAAGTAATTGTTTTATTTTACTTTAGGGAGACATTTCTGTCTGAGTTGATGACTTTTTTAAAGTTTTAAAGTTTTAAAGGTGTGGGGAACAAGTTTTTATGCCATTGTGCCTGTTGGGAGCAGGCTTAGCCAGAGAAAATCATATATTCAAACTCATATACCTGAACTAGCTTTATTAACACATCCATAAAAAGGGTTCCAACAATAAAGCATCTGATCTTAAATATTATACTTACATATAAAACTCCTAAATATTGTTGTTGAACAAAGACATTTTGAGCATTATTGTTTTTCGCTTATTGGTGAGTTGGGCACGCATTTCCAAGTGAGGGTCATTTGAGAAAAGGCAGATAAGGAAGAAAACCTATGGTTTTGATAGATAAGGACAGTTTGTTACTCACACAACATTTTCGTGACCTGCCGGCGACGTGCCTTCTGCTGCTGTGTGCGGATGTTACAGAAGCTGTCCTGTCCAAAGCCCGTCTTGGCCTCCAGTGCCTGATGCATCTTCTCTCGCTTCAGCTGCAGCCCGATCAACAGGTAGAGAACGCTGATGATGAGCATGGGCAGAAAGAAAAACAGCAAAGTGGTCACCTGGATGGTCAGATTGTACATCCATAGTGGTTTCACCAGTGTACAGATCGCGGAGTCCGGGATTTCCACATTTTCGTTCCCAACTTGGCCGATGGAGCGACTGTAAAGGCTGGCGATCCCATGCAGACTGGTGTTTGGAACCGCACACATCACTGACACACCCCACACCGTCAGGATGACCCGTTTGGCGTGAGTGCGTGTCACAACGTACTTTGCGCGCAGCGGGTGCACCACAGCAATGTAGCGCTCCACACTCAATGCCGTCACGTTGAGGATCGATGCCAAGCATACTGTCTCGAATAGGAAGGTTTTGAAGTAGCAACCTCCCTTCCCCAGGAGAAAGGGGTAGTTATGCCACAGCTCATACAGCTCCAGCGGCATGCCAAGCAGCAGCACCAGCAGGTCGGACACAGCCAGGCTGAACAGATAGTAGTTTGTTGGCGTCCACATCACTTTGTTACGTGCAATGACACTGCAGGTCAGCAGATTACCCAACACGCCCACCAGAAAGATCAGCAGGTAGATGACACAGACAGGGAGGAACACCGTTGATCGACGAGGACCCAGATATTTTTCCAGGTAGCCTGCCAAGCAAGCATCGTCCAGATCCATGCTGCTGCCGTTCATGCCCGGGGTCAGATTGGTACACTTTTCCCCAAGGGGACAAAGCCACCCTCCTTTTTCAGCCATTAGATCAAGAGAACAGTTGGAAGTTGACATCCTGCTTGATTAGTCACAGTGGATTCGCAATCTGAGGGAAAGAAACAAAGAGTCATCTGTGTTAAATTGGTACAGACTCACACAAGATTAACGATGATGGACGGTAATCACATTCACACAAAACCTCAAATTAAACAATAAATTCCTACAGATGAGTGGTTTTCAATCATACTTGAATAGGATTCAAATCTTTTCTAAGGAGCTTGGGTGCCATCATCAAATAAGGGAAAGAGTTGTCTCACATCTTGACAGTCGTCATTCTCCATCACATTTCCAAACCAATTTTCCAAACTCTGAATTTGAGTAGCTATGACAGCTGTTTATACCAATGAGTTTTGAACATAATATATGAGTGATTGAAAGATTTTGAATTGCCATCTGTTTCCTGCCCTTTGGTTTGAGCTCGAAACCATCAGAAAGTCTGCCTCTGTGCTTCAATCTACTCAATCATGCAGATACGTGTTGAAACTGCGTGGTGACATGATAAAAGCTACTATGCTTTAGAAATCAACCAACCAGACTAATCTGCCTTGACAGAAGCTACTGTATACTGGGAGGGTATTATTGCTGTCTGTCTGTCTGTTAGCATATTACCCAAAAACTATATAACCAATTTTCATGACATTTTGCCGAGGGGTGGGGCATGAAGCGAAGAACCCATTAAATTTTTGAGCAGATCTGGATAAACTGTTGGATGCAGGATTTTCTTTTTTTTCACCTTATACATGGCAAGAAAGGGCGCTAAATCTTGGCGGATGTACAAACTCTCTTAACACTTTATTATCCGTATTGACACTGATAAGGAAACACTGAAGTTTGCACTTACTGGAGGTGTAATTTTTGTAATAGCTGCTCTAATTAAGATATTTTGAGTTGCAACAAATGGGATAACTACAAGCAATTTGACAGGGGTGCTTGTCGTCATTCACCCACAGAAAATAACAATATCCTAATGGATTTTTACCTCGTTCTGCTAATTATTTTAGTATAGTTTTATGAATAAGTCAATCCCGAACACAATGAAGAATAAAGCTTCTGAAGAGCCAGATACAGTTTATTCATAGGAAGGTGGAGTTGGTGGAGACCAAAACTGAGAATTACATTCACCTGATAAAAGAATCCAAATAGCAAATGTTGTATTATAAGTTGTTGCATTTCAAATGCAGATTGAAAAATGTTTCCCAAATATATGGATCAAGAGTTTGGTTGCAGTGGTCGGCTCAAGGCAGGAAAGTACGGTGTTCAAACTAAATAGTCGACATTGACCATTCTAAGTGGAGTTTACATGTTCACCCCGTTTCTAAGTAGGATTTCTAAATGGTTACCCCGGCTTCCTCCCACAGTCCAAAGATATGCAGCTTGGATTAAATTAAGAGTCTAAATTGCCCGTAGGTGTAATTGTGAGTGTGAACGGTTGTTTGTCTCTAAATGTCAGCCCTGTGATATGCTGTTGACACGTCCAGGCTTCACCACTCTTCTCACCCAATGTCCTGCAGTGCTGAAAGGATAATTGGTATAGATAATTGACGGATGGATGGATGGAAAACCAATTCATCATGAACAAATGCACCTTCAGCAACATTTATGGTCACAGTGCCTTTCTCCATGGTAATAAAGAAACACGGCACCTGGTTCAGTAGTGTGTCTCATTGACGTGTTTTATTAGCTTGGGAAATTAGAGGTCTATTACTTAGACAACGCTTCATGTACGAGGGTATAACTCTATACTTAGGAGAATTAATTCATTGCTGTCTTTGGTCTATTCATGGAATTTATTGACGGAAGAATTATTCACCCTATTTCAGAATTTCTTAGATCTGTCCATCAGTATATTTGTTTCACTGGCTGGAGCATGGTGATATGAGGCCAATACAACCAAATACTGAGATGAAAGGTCTGCTGTGGTAGGATTCCTATTATTATGATTACCTTGACTCTTTGAAGCACAGCAGGAGCAGCTGGCCAGTGGGAGGGGGGTGGGGGGCTCCTGCACTTATGTGACTGACCATAATGAACATCTCTGCTGCTCTGAGTTTGTTTCTCAGTCGGGGGAGCAACTTTATTTGCTGTACTGTGAGTCCTTGTGCCACTGACTCACTAGATTTAATGGACCACGGATGGTAAGTGTAATAGTTTTGTGTGCGTGGTGTCACACCCTTCAGGGAGCCAAACTAGTGGCTCAAGGGCGAGCCTCTGGAGCTTCAGTTTTCTTTCACTGCCTGGCCTCTTATTATAAAGTCTGCAGAAGTCGAGGTGAAACACAGCAGGGGATCCCACCGCTGGATTCACTGAGGCCGAGTGGGGGTTGGATTCGGACACCCGACAGACACAAAAATGAATAAAACAAAGAAAACATATTTTGGGATGAAAAAGTGCAGCCGCACATGTAGAAGACACTGACATCTGAATCCTGCGCAGGATCAGTTGCTGTACGGACCCAATTCTCTGGAGATGGTTCGCAGGACATGTCTTAAAACAAACTTTAAACAGACTAATTAACATTTTCCCATTATCTTATTTGTTTAATCCTAACTATCAAACTCATTTAACCCCCAGCATAAATGCAAATACGTAAATGTTTAATAGGCTAATGCTTCTATTTGTCTTTAAGGGCGCATCAACATCATCGAAAAGATGTGCTGGCGCCGCACTTTGACCACCTGGACCAGATCTATCCTGCCAGTCTGGGGATCAAACAGACAACCTTTCTGTGACCTTTAGGCTGCTGTTTGGGCATTACAGGTGAAGGTGCAAATCAGCAGATTCATATTAATGCCAGCAGTATACTGTTTGTCCTTGAAAGGTACTTTACCTTCTGTTCAAAGGAAAAGCAGATCACAAAGCAGTGAGTCATTTTATATAAATCTTTGAAGGCTTTTGAAGCTCGGGCTGATGGAAAGTAACTGTAACGAAGATGATAATAAGTCAGTCTAGATCACTTTGTCCTGATTTAACCATTTATTGCACAAATGAGAATACAGTTATGCGTGGCGCGGATGGCTCCATTTTTTGGATGTTCCCTGGATTAGCCACGCAGCATGCTAACATAAAACAGGGAACACATGCAAAAAAAAAACATGCAGTGGGCGTGGCAGGCAAGATACATTTGTTCAAGATTAATACCATTTACCACTAGCATGTTTGGACTCATTGCTAAAAGGTGGAGGCAAGTTGCCGGCAGCAGCGCATGTGTGGCAGTGTGGCTGAGCAGGGATCAGTGAGGCTGTGATTGGTTTAGTGGTTGGCGAGCCCCCATAAATTTATGAGCAGCTGACAGCTTATGACAGGTGAGCACAACACGATGCTTCATAAATAATGATATTCCTGGTTGAAGATGAAAGTTCCATTAATAAATGACTGTTTTTCTGTAAAGGATTTTTTCATTAATTTAGTGGATTGTAAGTTTATTACATAAAGGAAATTTCATTTTGTTTTACAAAGGAAATTCTGAGAAAGATTATTTCCGGCCAAGTCTTTGCATTCAGTCATTCTTCACTTGACGTCAGGGAACACGTTTCATTTAGCTTCATGCAAACTTGTGACATGGAGGTGAGGTGGAACGCTATTTGCAATTTAGAACATGAGAGCTGGATAATGAGAATGACAGGGAAAGGGCTTTCCTGCCAGTTACATATGAATGACTTCTGATGATGAGCGGCGTAAAATACCAAAATGATCTTACCCTACATTTACATATATCAGTCAGAGGCCTTGTCTGTCTGTGGCTCAGAGTTTCTGGGTTTCATCAGGATGCAGCTCATGTCTGTCAACCCTCTCCATCTTGACAGAAAGTGAGGCAGGTTGGTTGTGTATTATAAAGCCACATCCAGAGCATTAAAACAAACAGCATACCAGTGACTGTTCCCCTGTGGCTTTGAGTGCAGCCACTGCTGTGCCATAAATGAGTTCACTTGTCAATAGGATTTTCACATAACAGCGGCTGCTGTCAATCAGGCCAATTGTCATAGATCAGACTGTTGGTTACAACAGCTTATTAGCATTCTGACTGGCCGTATTTCAAGAAATAAGGTGGCAGGCTTTATAAATAAGAATACACTACTGTAAAGAATGTTTCAGGATCAGGATCGACGGTGTATTTGACGCATTAATGGATGACACATCCTCATGAGCAAACATTCTACGTAGAAAATCTCTGTAACTCTGGATTCTTTTGTTTCAATTTTTTCTAAATGATTAAACACAAACATCCTCTCTTATCTAATCTTATGAATTTTTCGATTTGCAAGCAATCTTGTTGCAAAGTATTTTCTTCCAGCTTATATAAATTGATGTTCCTTCCTCAGAGTCATGACTTGTTTTCACCTAAAATGAGGGAAACAAAGTCCTAACACGAATTGTCTTAAAATCGATGTATTAAAGTGTCAGCCCTGGAAACTATTGTATTCACTCTTCTCACCTGTCAGAAATCTCCAAGGAAGGGCAGTTGATTATTCTTTATTTATCCGCTACGGGAAATGCATCTTCTGGTTTTGAATGTAATGAGCTGAAGCTATACGGAGCTCGCATAACTACATAACTACATGCACTGCACTGGTTAAAACAAAGAACATAAATCAATGTTCTATACAGCTTTTATAAGGTGCACAGCAGCCGTGCATTGTACAGCTCATTACAGACAGTATTCTGCAGTAAGCCACTCTCACTCCGATGCAACAACATATCCAGCCTTCAATAGTTCACACGGCTTGTGTCTGATTCTGAGCAAACATCCGTCGCCTTGCCCTGAAGCTGCTGCCCTCCAGTCTCTGTCCTTGTCCTGAGAGCACCGACATCTCTGTTCTTTCCTCCAGAGCGATGTCATGAATAATCCAAATCACAAGTTCAAATCGTGTGCATTTGCCTTGAGAGAAGTCAACACAGCAAAATAACTGGAACAGCAGCACAAAAGCGTTGTTTTGCGACTTTGTGGGATGAAATTGGGTTTGAGCGACAGGTTCTGCAACTGGCGCTGTTGTTCACTTTTTATGTGTAATCAGCAGTAATTGTATGATTGGTATTAAGACTGAAGAACTTCAATAACACCGCATCACTTTTTAGGATCCATCACTTAACAAACTGATTCCACAGAACATCCCCGACATCAATATATATATATTTTTTATTGTACAGCTTCTTTTTGGAAGCAGAAAGAGCCTAGAGATATTTATTTGGTCACCAGGACAGCAAAGTTTTTTTTAAATTGTGTTTAGATGCTTTTATTTCACAGGTAGCCTAGTTACACTTGGTTTAAAACAGGCTGAAGCCCCTACAATCCAGTTATATTAAACCTGGCACTGCTTTAACAGAAGGTCACCACTTAGATAAATGAAGGTCACACGAGAAATTAAATTATAGCCTCCGTGTAGTAGCCTAAGCAAATCCCTTTTTTTGCTGGTAACTTGCATAAAATACGAATGTACAGTGTCCTTGATATTAAATATGTCTGAGAAAAACCAAGTTATTTATGAAGAAAGTCAAACATAACAATAATCACTAAATAGAATATGTAATGGCTGCGTACTGATCCACTTAATTCATTCTGATTTAAAAGTCAAGTGTTTATTCTAACATCATTTATTATCTATTTAAAAAAATTGGAAGTGGAAAAATTTAAATAGCTGGAGCATTAACAATCATTTAAAAACGTGGATATATAAGTTAATGAATTGGTTAATTACATGAAGACATCCACCAGGATCATCTCATTGTCCTTTCTATGGGAAATTATGGATTTACAGTGAATTTACCTAGAACTCCTAATATCAAATTTTCCAAAGAATATAAATCGTCTTACCTCTAATGTGCTTCCCTTGTTGTTACTCCCTGGTGTAAACACAGATTAGTGTCTTGAGAGGTCGGCTTACAATGAGCTGCTCTCTCTCTGCTCCCTTTCTGACGCTTCCTCTCCTCTAGCCTCACTCATGATCACACACTCGACATTTATTACAATCTCTCTCTCTCTCTCTCTCTCTCTCTCTCTCTCTCTCTCTCTCTCTCTCTCTCTCTCTCTCTCTCTCTCTCTCTCTCTCTCTCTCTCTCTCTCTCTCTCTCTCTCTCTCTCTCTCTCTCTCTCTCTCTCTCTCTCTCATTCTCCCCCGCCTTCCGCCCTCTCTATACCACACATGTACCTGAAGACATCCAAACCTTCACTTATAATTCTGCCCACAGTTAATTGTATAGTAAAAATTATAATGACTGTAATGTTAATAGGATAATGACATGCTGCATGAATATTGAGCTTTCAGTCTTCAAGTTTGAATATACATGCATAATATGTTTCACACTTTGCTCTTGTACTATATATGTAAAGTTGTCTTTGTACCTCGATAGCTTGGCATGTTTATTATTCCGATCTGTCGAAGTGACTCCCAAAATTTAATGAACAATTATTTGTTATCTCTACATGGGCTGTGGAGATCCTGTGGTATTACTGTACAACCCTGGAAAGAGAAGCGAGTGAGCGTGAGTTGCAGGAGACTGACGGAAGGCTGTCAATATTATCTGGTGAGACTTAGTGATCGAGAGCTGTGAAGCCTTGCGATGCATTGCAGAAAGCACAAGCCCTTATACAAATTCACGTGGCCCCTATAAGTAGAAGGAGAATTGACAAACTCTCCTGTTGAGACTCTGACCTTGTTTATCAGGTTCTGAATCCAAGCTGGCCTGTACCCAAAACAAGGCTCATCACTTACAGGTGTTCCTCAGAGACAACTTGTGCGAGGCCACAGGATGCGTCCAATGTGCTCCTCCTTCTCCTGCACTCACTATTTGGTAACATTTCTTTTAACACAGCCAGAATCTGAAAGTTGAAGAAAAAAGCATCCTACACCTCCCTCAGACCAAGGCCATCTGCCCCCCCCCCCTCATCTATTTCTCTAGGCTCCAGGAGTGATGGTGTTGTGCTGTTGTGCATGAAGTGGTCACTATTCCAGCTGCGTACAGATCCTGTTGATTATAATACAAAGGTCTCCTCCTCACCAGCATAACTGGCAAAGATTCTAAATCAGTTGTTCGCTCATTATGAATTCTCGACCCTGTGAGCTGTGCCCCAACACTTTCTTGTTTTAAAACCGAATGAAAAACCTCTTTTTTTGTGTGCAAATTTAGATTAAAGTATGACAGTAACAGGTACACCTATGTATGTATTACTATTGATTGTAATGATTCTCAGGTGATATGGTGGTGCAGTGTCTAGCACTGTCTACTCCTGGTTTGAATCCCAACCTGTGGAGTGCGGCTTCAGTGTGGAGTTGATGTGGTCTCTCTGTGTTTTCTCCGGGTACTCTAGCTTCCTCTAACAGTCTAAAGACAAGTAGACTGGGTTAGGCTCTTTGGAGACTCTACATGTGCATGGTTGTTTGTCTCAGTATGGGTTAGCCCTGGGATATGCTGGCCTCTCGCTTTTCGTCAGCTGGGATTTGCTCCAGTCCCTAACTGCACTCCTCAGATGACCTGAGATGACCTTACATATAAAATATGTCAGATTCACTGAACATATAATCACAGGCATTGTTTGCTCCCACCTGATTCTGTGCTGATTGCTTTGCCTCTAGTGGATAATAATATAATATTATATTGTGGCAGGACAAGGAAAGGCAGAGACGCAGGTACTGCTTACTGTTGTTTATTAAGTAGACCACTAGACGAAAAGCAGTATTATTGTCACAGTGAACCTCTACGGACAGGCCTAATCCCCTGCTGTAACCAACTGTTTCCATGATGTTACCTCGGCGTTCGCCAGTGAAGACAAGGTGGGTCTATCGGCGTTTGCGGACCTTAAGGGGGATTTGGAGAACAAAGGAGAGAGCCGCGGGGGGGGCTCGCTGAGCCTCGCGGACCGATTGCGACGTGTGATCTAATTAGCATATGAATCGGAGTCCAGCCGCTGGCTAGAACCTCTCTCTACTCACCATTGGAGGAAACCACAGACCCTTGAAACTAATGTCACTCGTGATTGGCTGGTAGAAGTGTTGCTATTGGTCACCTTATGGGTCATTGCAGTGCACACGTGGGGTCACAGCATTCCGCACGTGGGGTAAGCCCCTCCCACACAATATTTATAATAAAAATGTATATATTAATATTTATTATTATTTATAAGTAAGCCTTTACCAAAAGCACTGCAGTTAATTAAAACTAAACATTCATGTGATGCTTGATGCTATAGGTGAACATATTGTACAGGGAACAAATTTGAACAAGGTATATGTGGAGTGAAAGCTTTATTTACATACAGCAAAAATATTGTACAAAAACTCAGATGAGGCTTGAAATGTTTCTCTGCAGCCTCTGGGTCATGACTTCTTTGTGGGACTCTGTCTGAATCTTCTCCAGTGTGTAGACGTCTGTGGTGTGAAGCTGTGAGATCCAGTGTAGCTTCCAGTCTTATATGAAGTGTGGGACACAGGTCGGTGCGCTCCTGGCTGTGGAAGGATGGATCCATGTCATCTGTCCCGCTTCAATCAGCTGTAAACACATTCAGTAAAATTAGCACAGTTCAATGACAACATACACCTTTACATGTAACTGGAAAATTATTTAATGAATATAACCTTACCCTCTTTCTTCTCTGACAACTCCTCAATGCTGATGTAAGGTCTGGTCGGATCATACTGGCTCATGGTGTGTCTTTGTACGTCATGGACAGGCAGCTGGAAAACACCACATGTAACATGACTTTATTATTAATAAACGGAAATAGCCGCGCTGCATCACCGTTGGAAGATCCACAGCAAAAAAACACCAAAACAATTCATAAACAGTTACTTACATTCAATGGCTTAATTTTCTGCACTTTAAATCCGGACTTTCAGCGTCTCAGCCTAACGCCTCTTAGTTTGTGTGTGTGTGTGGGGGAGGGGCTGAGGCTGTGAAAACATACAGAAAAAAGTCACGTTGATGAAAAAACTTAACGAGAACAAACTGTTACATCTAAGTAATTCATACATATTTACACATGCACTAGATCTGCTCCAGCACTCGATGCTGTATTCGTATTTTAGCAACTTTCTCGCTATCCCAAAGAGTGGCGGACATGCTTTCAGATGTACCAGTTAGCTTAGTGGTTAGCATGGCGTCTCTAGCTCACCGTAACTCAGGGACTGTGCATCCGTCTTCTCCGCCTCGACTCGTCCACACCGGGCCCGCGGCTCTGCTTCCACACGCACTCATCTTCTCCTCCAGGGAACAGCGTCGTGTCGACTTCAGCAAGTTATTTACCCCGAAAACAGAGTCACTCGTACGGGACAAGCTAAACACGACCAGCTTCCTGTCTGCGGGACACTCGACGCTGCTGCACGGCGTTTACGAGGCTCTGATTGGACGAGTCCATCAGCTGATGACGCGAGCGGGTGACGTGAGCAGCGGTTACTTCATATGGGATAAGTATTTGACTGAGGCCAGGTTTATTTTTTGTGGTGTTTAGTACATTTACACACATGATTCACACTGTTCTGTGTTCGTAACCTTATAGTTGAATGCACTTATTGTAAGTCGCTTTGGATAAAAGTGTTGACTGTTTTAATGGAATACTGAGAAAGTTTAATAACAACAATTAGACAATTGAAGTTCAAATTATGAAGGAATTTAAGCTCTATATTGTGTCTCCTTTATATTTAAAATAATAATCAAACTGAGTGGAGATGTATGTTGTATCCAAACAGCCGGCTGCTGTGTTTTGTCACTGTGCAGTCCATGGGGGATTAAATATTACACTGAAAAAATAAATCATTAAATCAATGAATGTTTCATAGCAATTTTGAAGGTAGTGGTGAAAAGGTACCATTTATAATTCATGGAACAGCTTAGTTTGCCATTGACATGTGAATTTGATGCCAGTATTTTGGGAGGACAGATATTTTTATGGAAAGCCAGTAGAAGTTTGGAGCTTACAGTACACAGATGATCATACCCAGCATCATTTATTTGCTGGTAGAGGTGTGGTTTACACTTCCTCTGTGCATTTAACCAGCACAATTGAAAAAGTGACTGTAATCATTCCACTCTGTACAGTTGTTGAGATTTAGGATTGTTTTGGATGACAATAAAAATTTGAAATAAAGTGCATTGTTTCATTTCTTTTGACTGCATTGACCTTTGTTCGTGGTATACAATATAATTCATTATAGCACACTTACTTACTTAAGAACAATTTAAAATTTCAGGTTTAATATTTATTTTAAGCCTGGTTTACTCAGCCAGATAGTTTGTTGGTGCCTCTTACACATTGGTGTTATCTGCTCTCAGGGAAACTGATTTGCATTTGTGAAGCTCAGAGCATTGTCATTTGCATGTGAAAGCGTCCTCTAGGAGTTGGAGCAGGGGGGGTCAAATCTCAACAGCTCACAGGCTTGACAACTGCAGGAACCCTGAGCGTTTCCTTTGCTGCCTGCAGATACGTGTGAAAGTCGTTAACCGAAGGATGTGCCAACACTTCTCTGCGACACAGATTGACACAAACGCTTCTTTTCATGCAGTGGGAAGAACTAGCACATGTTCCCCATACGGGAAGTATATATAGCTTCAGCCTTTACATTTCCCATCAACCCACTGGGTGAGAGGACACACCCATGAGTGCACGCCACACAGCCCCCCCCCGAACACCCAGAGGGAAAAATACAAAATGGGACAAAAGTCAGTACCTCTCAGGGGGTTTAACGAGGCGACCATAACGGCTACGCCGATCCCCGTCCGCAAACGCAGGGGTGGAACAAGCAGAAGGGACATCATTTACAACAGGCACAGGATCAGGAGGCACAACTGGAGAAAACAACACAGGGGTCTTAGAAGACCACGACGGGGAACCCGGGCCGGTAGCACCTCTTCACCGGCCAACAGATGAGGTGGCTTAAGTCTGTCTAACGAAACACGCTCCCTGCGCCCGCCCATGTCCAGAATGAAACTTTTAGAACCCGCCTCTAACACCCTAAACGGGCCGTCATACGGGGGCTGGAGGGGAAACCGGTGAGCATCGTGACCCACGAAAACAAACCGAGCGGTCGCGAGATCCGTTGGCACGAAAGACCGAGGAGAAAAATGATGCACGGGCACCGGTGCACAAGCGGCCTGTGACGCAGGACGCGGAAAGGGGGCCGAACTTTGAGGCAGAAACTCCCCTGGGACGCGGAGCGGCTGACCGAGTACCAACTCTGCAGGCGAGGCATCCAGGTCAGCCTTAGGAGCCGAGCGCAACCCGAGCATCACCCACGGCAACCGATCCAACCAGTTTGCATCTGAGAGCGCAGCCCGCAATGACGCCTTAAGCGACCGGTGAAAACGTTCACACAAACCGTTAGCCTGGGGGTGGTAGGCAGTGGTACGGTGAACCTGTGTGCCCAAAGACTTTGCTAGCGCTGACCAGAGCTCCGAAATGAACTGCGGGCCTCTGTCAGAGGTGATATCAGACGGTGCACCAAAACGTGAGACCCAAGCTGAAAGAAAAGCGCGTGCCACGTCCGCAGATGTCGTGGAAGACAGAGGAACCGCCTCTGGCCACCTAGTGGTCCGATCTACCATGGTAAGGAGATGTGTAAAACCCTGGGAAGGGGGAAGAGGCCCCACAAGGTCGACATGCACATGATCAAAACGCCTGGCTGGAATCAAAAATGGCTCGAGGGGCGCCCTAGTGTGCTGGTGAACTTTAGCGCGCTGACACGCCACACACGTGGCCGCCCACTCCTTGACCTCTTTGCGAAGGCCAGGCCACACAAACTTCGAAGACACCAACTTCACCGACGCCCGGACACCCGGATGAGAAAGAGAGTGCACCATATCAAAGACCCGACGGCGCCAAGCAACCGGCACCACCGGCCGGGGGCGGCCCGTGGAGACGTCGCAAAGGAGGGCAGGCCCACCATTTTGCACAACTGCCTCCTCCAGCTCCAGACCGGTACTCGCAGCTCTCAGTGCAACGATACGCGGGTCCCCAGGTTGATCGGCAGCCAGTGCGGAAAAATCAACCCCAAGATGCACAGGGCACACCAGCACCCGCGACAGGCAGTCTGCAACCGGGTTCGCTTTACCCGCCACATGTTGGATGTCCGTTGTGAATTCGGAGATCGCCGCTAGATGGCGCTGCTGGCGAGCAGACCATGGCTCTGTCACCTTCGCCATAGCAAACGTCAATGGTTTGTGGTCAACATAGGCTGTGAAAGGGCGGCCTTCCAGCAGGAAACGGAAATGACGCGTAGCCAGGTACAACGCTAACAGTTCCCGGTCAAACACACTGTATTTTCGCTCACTGTCTCGCAAAACGCGGCTAAAAAATGCAAGGGGCTGCCACGCACCCGCAACACGCTGTTCAACAACTGCACCAACAGCCACATCTGAAGCATCGGTTGTGAGGGCGATGGGCACCCGAGACGCGGGGTGCGCCAGAAGCGCCGCGTTAGCCAGGGCAGCCTTAGCCCCCTCAAAAGCCTGGATCCTCACAGGGGTCCAGTCAACCTGGTCCTTGGCTTTCTTAAGCTTCAAAGCACCATACAATGGTTGCAGGAGTTGGGCCGCACGAGGCAAGAAACGATTGTAAAAGTTTACCATGCCCAAAAACTCCTGTAGCGACCTGACCAAGACCGGACGGGGAAAATCCGCAACTGCATGCACCTTCGAGGGCAAAGGAACCGCACCCTGCGACGAAATGCGATGGCCCAAAAAGTCTATGACAGACAGCCCAAACTGGCACTTGGCTGTGTTGACAATGAGACCATGCCCATCAAGGCGCTGGAAAACCTGCCTAAGGTGCGACAAATGCTCATCAGCCGACGGGCTGGCCACCAAGATGTCGTCCAAATAGATGAAAACAAACGCGAGGTCACGTAGCACCGAGTCCATCAATCGCTGAAACGTCTGCGCTGCGCCTTTAAGGCCGAACGGCATTCGCAGGAACTCGAAAAGCCCAAACGGTGTAATGACAGCAGTCTTGGGCACGTCCTCTGCCCGCACAGGCACCTGATGATAACCTCGCACCAAATCGATTTTTGAAAAAATTGTCATGCCCGCCAGATGAATCGAAAAATCCTGAACATGCGGATTTGGGTAACGGTCATGGGCCGTAATGTTATTTAAACGGCGGAAATCGCCGCACGGCCGCCAAGAACCATCCGCCTTGGGCACCATGTGGAGCGGTGAAGCCCACGGGCTGTTGGACCGCCTAACGATCCCCAAACGCTCCATGGTAGCAAACTCCTCCTTCGCGGTGGCTAACTTCACGGTGTCGAGGCGACGCGAACGTGCGAAAACGGGCGCACCCGCAGTGGGAATGAAATGTTCCACGCCGTGTTTAGTAACCGCGGCAGAAAATGCGGGCATTGTCAGCGAAGGAAATTCCGCCAGTAAGCGCTGGAAGACATCCTTTGACGCCGCGAAATTAGCGTGTGTTAACGGCCCGGGTCCCCCTGACTGACAAGGAAAAGACGCAAAAGACACAGCATCAATGAGCCTGCGATTAGCTACATCCACTAACAACCCATTAGTGCACAGAAAATCTGCTCCGATAATAGGAACCGTAATGGAGGCTACAACAAAATCACACAGAAATTTGCGTCCATTGAAACACACAGTCACAGACTTGGTACCAAACGTCTCTATAGCCGAGCCGTTAGCCGCTGTCAGACGCGGACCACTGCCACGGGCCGAGAGGTCCGTAGCTGCAGGAAGGAGAAGGCTCTTCTGTGAGCCGGAGTCCACCAGAAACTGATTACCTGATATGGAGTCATGAACGAACAGCAGCTCCTCTTGATCACCAGCGCCCACGGCTGCTACCGAGCGCCGGCTCTTCCGTTTCCCGGTGCCTGGAACGCGCACGGAGGAACGCAGCGGCGCGCCTTGCTGCCGAAGCGCTGATGGAAGAAACACAGCTGGCCGCGCTGTGTGCGGGTGGAGACTGCAGCCGTCACTGCCGGAACCTCGTTCTCCAACGTCGACTGGGAGGACTCCACGGCCACACTCTGCACGGAGACGTTCCTCGAAGTCAGCAGGATCCGGTCCGCCTCCTCAGCTAATCCACGGAAGTCGCCGGCCGCCAAGCAAGAAGAGTTGGCGAGGGCTGCGCGCACCTGCAGCGGGAGCTGGCGCAGAAAGATGTGCGGGAACAGGAAACCCTCATCCTCGGAGCCCAGCAACGACAGCATCTCGTCCATCAGGTCCACTGCCGAACCATCACCCAAAGCGACAGTAGCTTGTCTGCTCTCTCCGCGGCTGACAAGCTGTAGCGCCGGAGGAGAAGCTGCTTGATGGCGGTGTACTTTCCCCGCAGCGGCGGGGCTCGCAGGAGCTGCATCACGCGCCGGGTGGATTGCTGGTCCAAAGCCGCGACCACCAAAAAATATCTGGAGTCGTCTGCCGTTACTCCTCGCAGATGGAAGAGAGCCTCGATGTGCTGAAACCACGGTGCGGGGTCGTTCTGCCAAAACTCCGGCAGTTTAACGTGCCCCGCGGAGCTGGTCGCTCGCGGAAGCTGCTGCGCCATGGTCGTTGTGGAAACACGGTCCACGGGAGCCGGGGAAGAAAACACGTCTTCTCCCGATGAGGAAGGGACACAATCCTCCTCTACCTCGAACATGTCCAAAAAACGGGGTCACCAATGTGGCAGGACAAGGAAAGGCAGAGACGCAGGTACTGCTTACTGTTGTTTATTAAGTAGACAGGAAGAACTAGCACATGTTCCCCATACGGGAAGTATATATAGCTTCAGCCTTTACATTTCCCATCAACCCACTGGGTGAGAGGACACACCCATGAGTGCACGCCACAATATAATGATATGGCCATAGAGAGGAAGCCCAGTCGCAGCAGGTGGAATTACTGTACGTGTGCCCTGCTGGTTCCAAACATAAGTCTGCTCCACAGAGTAAGAAAGGAGTTCCCTTCTAGTACAGTGGAAACCACTTAGTGATCATGGAAATAGTTATCATCAGCTGATACGGATCAAAAAGCTTGGGACAGATTCGTTCCTACAAAAATACCGCTTACAGAGTTGGTTTTGGGTTGCGCCCCACCTTCTCCTCCGGCTCTCCATACATTGACTAAGTTTTAAAATTATGATGTTTTAACCCAGTCTGAGTTCACACATGTGTCTGATGACACTGTTTGAGTGTGTGCGTGCGTGTGACGGTGCGAGAGAAAAATATCGATCAATATGTGATGATCAGTGTTGATATTTTGACGTATTTTGACTGTAAAAACTCAGAGATGCCAGCTAAGAGAGAGAAAGAGAGAGAGAGAGCTAGTGTGGAGTCACTGTCAGTGTGTGTGTGAGCAAGGTTACCTTTGCCTTAAGTTCCACGATTATCATACAGAAGCTACGCAATTTTGTTTATAGTAATCAACCACTCATACTGATAACTTTGGCCCTGGACGAACGTGATCACTATAAGGGGTTTCCACTGTATTTGATCAACCATCAAAATAAACCATACATTAAATCTTCGGAGGCAAAGACTTTCAGCAGAGCTTATATGTTTCTTATTCTGGTTCAGTTTGTTCTGGACAGACATCATCTCTTTTGGTTGGGTTAATTTTTGGTTCGTCGGTCCAGCTTGTGGTCCGAGGCACCTTTCTCATCTGTTATTTATGTTCAGACTCATCTGAGTAAAAGTTCAATCGAGACTGAAAGCTACAAGACTCTGCAGCGGAGTTTCTACGTCGTGTCCTGCCTCCTGAGTGCTCTGCCCAGGCACCAGCCCACGCCTGAATGTGTCCCTGTCGATGTGAACGCGTCTGACCTGGAAAATCTTTTGTTGCGTCCTTCATATGTGAGAGGCAATCTTTTGACTTCATCTTTCTGAAACATCTGAAAATGGGAAGTGATCTGCCGACAGAACAAGACAAACTGGAATGTAATATAATGTAATCTCCAACATAAAAACTGCTCGACAACACAAAAATACAATATCTTCAATCACAACAACAAAATCATTTGTTGCTGTGATTGAAGACATTTATCTCACTTATCGATTTCATTCTACAGTGAACACGCTGTCTCTCATCTCCGCCACCTCCTGTCTCTCATTTTCTCTTAATCTCCTCCTCCAGTCTTGTGTCTCTTCCCTAACAGGATGCTGAGGAGCTGTCGAGGTGCTTTTGTGTTGATGCTCATTGATCTGTAAAGGACAGTTTTTTTTAGATTGAATCAGGAATGAATGAAACGGAGCCTTTAGGTTGTAGATTTGAAAAGAAAACATTATTTCTACTTTCCCTGCTGGACAGTGGAAAGGATGGAATGACTCATTGCAGCAGGAGCAGTGAACAATTTCTTCCATCCTTCGGGCTGCAGGCGGCAGAGGAACTCATATCACGTATTTTTCCTGAAGTTAGATTAAATTTTGAATTGCCAAACTACCAGGCTGTCATTTTCCAAACCATCCCTCAGGTTCTCTGTATTAACATAAAATCAATCACTTCAATCTGAACTCATTTCTTCTTTGTTGATTCCGATTATTAAAATGTCCGTGTGATTCGTCATTAACCTCTTTTTCAGAGGATGTGAAGACAATCTCTCAAGATTAATTATAACTCTACGTTACTGCAGTCATTTATAAAGTCAACAGGGCAGGGCATTTTTTTTCCATTTCCAATCCATACTGCTAATTAAGATCAGGAAAAAAACTGCTTCCACTCTCTGAAATATCAAAACACCGAAGCCTAAGGCGAGATGATTTCATGCAGTTTACCGAACAACGCATCGGGGAGATGTCTTTAAATCTCTCTCCAGTACGTGCTGATTGCCTGTTGGGTGATCAATCTCACATGGGTGAGGAATTCCATGGTGGGGTTGCATTTGCAAAAGAAACTTTCAGGCAGTAATCCAGGTAAAAAAAAACAGAGCAGAGGCAGCTGATAAAAGTGAATAATTTAAATAGCACACAGGTATCACACAGCATTTCTGTTTTTCATGAATAATCAGTTGGTGCTTAGCAGATGTTAACCTGACAGGACTGATGCATGTTAATAAGTGACCTTTTGCTCTATCTCTCTCAGGCACACACATACTCACTTTCACAGCTTTTTATGAGAATTCACACATGGGAGTAATATTAAGTACTTAATCTAAGTACGTCACTCACCTGCCACATGACATCTACAGAAGGATGTCCTGCATGTTGAATAATGATTTGTGATTAATACTTTTTTATTGTTACTAATTATAATGACAATGATGGCAGCGAGAAGGTTCTTGGTTCAGATCTTGATCCCCATTTAGAATCAATTGGTTAATCTCTTAGCACTACGGTCTGGACATTATTCAGACAAATCAGGTGAGGGTAAGCTTCTGGGGGGAGCATCAGCCCTCAGCACCGACAGCTCCTGAAACGCATTGTCTTTCCAAGATAAAGTGTTCTTTGGTTTTTCAACACCTTCTTCGACATCTCCTTTTCCATCCTGCAATATTTTTATTATGTTTGGTATTATTTTCAGTTTAAAATTGCCCATACTATGAATGTGAGAGAGCTGTTTGTCTCTCTCTACATGCTGGAGTATGCTGACGACCTGACCAAGGTGTACCCCGCCTCGTATCCGCTGGGATTGGCTTCAGCCCACACCCTCAAAGAATAAACTGTAAAGACAAGGTATAGATGATTTTGATGATATTTGAGCAAGATAGTGTAAAAAAGAAGAAAATGCAATATGATCCTTGACCAAAATGAAATGTCCATGTTTGCTAATGCTGCTGCTGCTCACTGCACATCTCTGACCAACCTTCACTGATGAATATTTAAACATTTCAATCTATCTATCTATATATATATATATATATATGTTTCTTTTTTATTATTTATTCATCTATTTATATGATATAAGGGACCAGCTGTAAACTTTGCTCTGTTTTCCAGCATCAAGGCAGGGATCCCATTTCATTCTTAAAAACACTATCCTCTACCAATAAACATTACTGACACCTGACACTGAAACATCCACCTTCAAGTCACCCATTGCGGCAGAGAGGATGCCACACCGAGCTGGGCTGTCAGGTTTCTTGTTTAGTACACCCATTGTAGCAGTGTAGGCCATGGCTGCTATGACCATGACAGCCTAATGGCTTGTCCTTTCAGTGCAATCCATTATTTCTGACACTGTACACCACATATAAGCTTGCTGAGTCTCCTTGGGGTTAGAGATTACAAGACCACAACAGCTGATGTGTCTGTCGAGTGTCTTAGAAGTTGCACGAGGCAGTTTCACATATATATTCACATGTATAACATCCACTAACCAGAAGGTTCATGGTTTGTCGCTGGCACATGCCGGAGTGTCCTTGGGCAAGACAATCGACCCCTGACGGCTGAATTGGCAGTGTATGAGTAGGAAAAGCGCAGTTGTCAATTTACAGCATATATTAAGGAAAAAGGACATGTAGTGTAATGATGATTCATTTTCATGTATTCTTGTGAATAGATGAGGGTTTCTGCTTGTAGCTTGAACTGGTTCACCATTTCACTGTGGCACATGTAGGACCACATTAGAACATTAACAGATAGTTGCTGAAGAATATCAGGTAAGATCATGAGACTACGTCATAGCAATCAGTGTCAGATGTCTGCTATTCACCTAAGAAGGTCAAAACAAGACTTAAATCAGTTCTAATGAAATGGCTGATTAGTTTTTTTCCACATTAGAGCAATTAGGGAACATTTGACTTGACGTATAATTTATCAGCTCATATGCAGAGCATGAGTGAATTCGCACCACTAAGTCAATTGGAGAGAGAAAAATCTGATAAATGAGAAATTACAAGGAGAAATAGTAGCATTGCAGTGGGATAGAGTTCTGGGTGGCTGAAGAAGTTACGATGATGTGACACGATGACACATTCTGAGGTTAGATGTTTAGACCACCAGATTTCATGGCAAACCTTCAAGTAGTTAAGGTATATTTTTAAAAGTTATTTTTAAATGTTCACCCAGCAGAAGAAAAGTAAAATTATCAACAGATCAGAAAGCGACAAAAGGTACTCTCGTATTTGTAGAAATATTTCATTCTGGACAAAAGCTTTGCTGTGAGCGTGTCTAAGAATAAAAAGGCATGAACATTACGCTGGCAGCAACAGGAAATCCCATCAGGATGCTGCATGGAGTTTACAAAAACAAAGAGGGGAGAAATGTTTTTACGCTACAGGATCGGCACATCCCCTGTGCTTTCGTAAACAAACCCAGGATGAGCCAAATGCCTACTGATGCTCACAGGATCAGACGCCTCTCAGTCCATTTCCATTCAGATCCATCGAATCCAAGATTTTGTGTGTGAAAAGAAACAGAAAACAGTCTTTTCATTCAAAGAATCCTTTGTGGAATAGATCAATGATTGTGGAATTGATTGTTGATATTAAATAGGCACTGTACGCATGATTGAACCCATCTAGCAGTCACTAGAACATGTGCCAGAGACCACTGATCTCGAATTGCTGCATGATAAATATGCAGTACACTAATGCTGAGAGTCAACAGTTTCTGTGACAGCTGCCATTTCAGACACATGTTGCTCAGGGGACATTTGATCAAGTCATGAGCGAGGGAGAGAAGAGGTTGGGACTGGCCGAGCGGAAAGTCAAATCATAAATATGAACAGGATGTCAGATGGAGGCTGCATACATAATGCATTTGTACTTTTTCTCCCATTCTCTTGTCAGAGGCCACCTTGTGTTCAGTGAAGTTGTATTTATTTCAGAAAGGATCACAGTTTAGATTGAAAAAAGCCTTCTGCTCTGCTTTCTTCACATCTACATATCTGATATAACTGATGCTATAGTAGCAACTAACCTTTTTAGCAGCTGCCATTAACAAACAGTCACTAGTCGCAGTTGTCACCACAGATATGCCTGTAGCTGCCAATGGTTCCTCCCTCGTTAGAAGCTGATTGGTCTAAACAACTACAGTTTGGCCACAAGCAAATAGTTTTGGCTGGATGGATTCTCACTTGGGAGAAATCCAGCTTCCCACTATGGGGTGCCGTTTGTCAAGCAGCTCATGCTGAAAATAACAGCAACATTTTGTCACATTTAGCTTCAAACCATGTTTAAAAAACTGGTGTGAATTTTTGAGAGTCACTTTTTTGCACATTTACAACAATATTTGTCAACTTGGAGATATTTTAAATATTTAAATCCAAATGTTAAATGTAACACTTAAATGTTAAATGTTAAATCTAAATGTTAAATCTAAATCTAAATGTTAAATCTAAATCTAAATGTTAAATTTAAATCTAAATGTTAAATATAAATATAAATGTTAAATTTAAATTTAAATATAAATGTTAAATATAAATGTTAAATTTAAATCTAATTGTTAAATTTATATCTAATTGTTAAATCTGAATCTAAATATAAATGTTAAATCTAAATGTTAAATATAAATATAAATGTTAAATCTAAATTTAAATCTAAATGTTTAATCTAAATGTTAAATTTAAATGTAAATGTTAAATTTAAATTTAAATGTTAAATCTAAATGTAAATATAAATGTTAAATCTAAATGTTTCGGGTGAAACTAAATATTTAGCTAATATGCAAATTCAAATGCCGGTTACAGGAAGTAGTAACAAAATAAAAGCTCGAGGAAGTCTTAGCGATGTCCTGTGTGTGTCTGTGTCTGCTTCCTCCTCACGTCCCTCTGTCCCCCGCTCACTTTACACTTTAACAATAAACACCAGCGCTGATCACAAGTTATTAGGACACCTACAGGACTGATGTTATGAGCTCATACTATCTCATAATAATGAGATACTGACTGCAGGGTCTGTCATGGGAGACTGTGTGTGTGTGTGTGTGTGTGGGCTGTGTGCGTGTGTGTGTGCGTGGGCTGTGTGCGTGTGTGTGTGTGTGTGTGTGTTGGGGGGGTGTATGCTTGTCTCTGTTCCTCTTCACTAAAACTGATAATCACATGTATTTTTTAGTTATTAAACGATGATGACCGATCATGACTTCGGATCGCTCCGTCACTTTAACGCTGACGGTCCTGACTGTGCGCGTCACGTTCTGCTTGTGTTGTGTGGAGCGGGGACTACGTGCACACGGTGTTTAAACATGTGTTTCATGAGATCAAACAAACACAAAGTAAACATCAGCGAGCGCGGGACAGAGGGAAGTGAGGCGGAAGCAGACACAGACACACACAGGACAACCGGACTTTTAATGAGCGTCTGTTCTGGTTATAATGATTCAGCGGCAGCACATCGCTAAGACAATGAACGCAGCAGAAAACATGGATCGATCCTGTTATGTCTCTGTATCGATGCACAGTCGCCCACTTCCGCGAGTAGGGAGGCTGTCCCCGCAGCCGCTCAGCCCTGCTCTGTGGCGCCCCGCCCACAACCCGTATCTCATAATAATGACTTAATATGTCATTATTATGAGATACCCGGATGTACATTGTCCTAAACTTTCTCGGGATCTCGCAAAAGTCATTTTGCTGTCCTCATTTCCCCCCGTGTCCCCTGGGGGGCTCCGTAATAAACACACTCTGACTTCCTCGAGCTTTTATTTTGTTACTACTTCCTGTAACCGGCATTTGAATTTGCATATTAGCTAAATATTTAGTTTCACCCGAAACATTTAGATTTAACATTTATATTTATATTTAGATTTAACATTTAGATTTAAATTTAACATTTACATTTAAATTTAACATTTAGATTAAACATTTAGATTTAAATTTAGATTTAACATTTATATTTATATTTAACATTTAGATTTAACATTTATATTTAGATTCAGATTTAACAATTAGATTTAAATTTAACAATTAGATTTAAATTTAACATTTATATTTAACATTTATATTTAAATTTAACATTTATATTTATATTTAACATTTAGATTTAAATTTAACATTTAGATTTAGATTTAACATTTAGATTTAGATTTAGCATTTAGATTTAACATTTAACATTTAAGTGTTACATTTAACATTTGGATTTAAATATTTAAAATATCTCCAAGTTGACAAATATTGTTGTAAATGTGCAAAAAAGTGACTCTCAAAAATTCACACCAGTTTTTTAAACATGGTTTGAAGCTAAATGTGACAAAATGTTGCTGCTATTTTCAGCGTGAGCTGCTTGACAAACGGCACCCCATATCCCACAAGGTCACTAATCTGTCATGCCTAATAAATCAGGCTGGGTATCAAGGGCCCTCCAACATCACAATCATGACTTTCAAAAATACAAGCTTCGACATAACATGATATTCAAAGCTTGATGTCTAACAGTGATCATATATGTGGCGATGTTTGCGAGCTAGTTCATGCGGCCAACTGGACCTGCACTGTTCCGATCACGTGATGTGAGTCACTCTGCACAGTCCTTTTTATTACACACCCTCCCAATCTGGCGATTTATTCAAGCTGCAAAAAATGTCCCATCACTCCCGTTGTTTGTTTGTAATAATATCCAGGGGGAGTGATGAAGCTGGAGCTCAGAGGCCAAACACTAACCCTGCTGCAATAAACACTTCAAGGTGAGTTATTTGACTGAAATGGCTTTACTGTATAATGTATAAACAAGCAAAGTAAATTTGATGTTTCGGGTAAAGTAGAAGAAAGCGCATTGCTATATCCAGGCATTGAAAACATTGCAATGTGCAGGAAGCATCATATTTAGTGCCCTCAACCCCAACATACAGCCAGGTCATGAATAAAGTCAGGAGTCAGTGCTATCCTTTGGATGAAGTAAAGAATCAAGCTAGTGGCTGGTATATACAGTAAATCAACCAGCTGGCATTTTCTCTGCGCCGCTGCTGTCGGTGTCGGTGATGATTTGTGACAGGTGGTCTGAGATGACCCCATTTTCGAGGCGACTGACCACAAATACACACACACGTTCACATCTGCCCATGTCTGAAAAGCATTGCCCTTCATCTAACAAGTTGCACACTCTGACAATATCTTTATAATGCCAAGACATCAGGAAATAAATAATCTATATATAATATGCAAAGCATAAGCGACAAGTGTTTAGATGGGTGTACCAAGTGGGTGATAAGCTTTCAGTAACTATCATCGGCTCAAACTGAGAATTACTGTCATTAAAATCTATTGCCGAAGCCGAAAATATATTTTCCTTTTAATCTATGAAAATTGTCATTAGCTTACTTTATCTTAAAGTCCCTTCAAGGAGTTTTTGATTGGTCTTTTTTTAATATCGCTGCCTCTTTATGACCTACAACAGCAAATGAAACACTCAGGGAGAACATTCTATTTTTCTATAAACTATTCTCAATGACTGGTCGGGACGGATTACTCACAAAGTCGGAGCAACAATTTAAGCCAGTCTGGCTTAAATAGCCTATTGGAGGGAGAGGAAACACTACCGCTTTTGTCCACAGAGGCGCCAAAATCGACAAAAATCTAAACATCCTTGTAGAACATTCAATGAAGTTATTGGTGTTGATAATTAAAGTTGAACCAAGTAATATTTGAGTCAAATGAATTCAGCGTGTACAAACCCACAGAGGTCTGTCTGACCTGCAGGGAAAATGCAGAGGCTTGTAGAAGTCAGGCCTAATGAAATGTAAAAGTGGCTGAGTAACAGGACTAAAAGCCAATGTCAGAAATACTTACTTCAACTGTCTGCAACTTAAAACAAGACATGAAAAATGCAAACCATCTCCTGGCACTGTTGTAGAAAATATAGAGGATATAGAAATGTTAGTTTGGCTCACTTGCCTGCACAAACTGTAACTGCAACCAATTGATACATTCATGAGCGCTTTCACATCCCTTTTGTTCAGTTGGGACCTTCTGACTTTTTAGCCTCTTCATTTCTAATGTCAATTAGGCCATGGCAGTGAGGTGAATCAAGGAGACAGTGTGGAAACCTGAGCAGGTAATCAGGGGATCCTGAGAAAAACCAGGGCTACAGCACAAGCAGGCAGCGATAAGAACATGATCCAACAAACTGGACAGGGTGTGGACGAAGCATGCCATAAAGTAAGGCTGAATCTCTGGAGAGGGGAGGTGGCGATCGGACCTGAGCTTGTATACTGCAGCAGTTATGTAGATGATTGCAAGATAAGGGACAACTGCAGGTAGTGATTGACAGGGAGAGGCGGGAACTGGAGGTCACGGCCGAACGAGTGGCACACCCTGTCAGGGGAAGAAGTGGGGTCTACAGCAGCTAGCAGCAGGGTTGATACCACATGAGTCTGTTCACAAAGTCAGCTCACTTCTCCTGGAACAATTGAATTAGCTTTTTCTATTAGTCCAAACCCACTGCAATGCAACTGAGCGGCTGGAGGGAATGTGAGGAGGTTATGGCTGATCATGCCCACGTATTTCGGTCTTTCCGAAGGTCTACTTACAATAATAGTGCATTAGATCATTTTCAACATAGAGAGAACTTTAATTCCCACAGGTTCCAGGATGTGAGAGGTCACTAGCGTTGCAATGGTGTAGTGTTGTTTGGAGAAGTTGTTTTACTTTTAATTAGTTTAAGTCACTTGTTATGAACAGTGACATGAAAGACAACTTTTGCATTTATTTCTTATGCAGATTTTGCATCAATAATCATCAACGTTCCGGGTGATGCGGCGACTTGATGACCTTTTGAGTCAACTCAGTCATCTATGGGCCAAACGTTTCTTTGTACACTGTTACTTGGAACAGCGTACAACCACCATTATAAAATTAACATGATTTGACCTGAGGCCGTTTGCAAATATCGCTGTATAAATATTACAGCTTGCCAATAGTAATATATAAATAACATTTTATTAGCATAATTTACACTGTTCTGCCATTAAAAAGTGCTCAATGTGGTTGATTTCTTCACTTTGAATTGTTGTTACAGAGGTATAATCTCTGTCACCATCAGCGTCTTCTCTGACAGGGGCAGCACCGAGGAGGCAGAGCGTAATGACACGTCTGATGCAATTTTTGCTTGCGTCTACCCTGCCCTACACCACTGTTGTGAGGTAATCCAGAATAAATGCAGGACCAAGGACCCGTAGCCCCAAAATATAACCCAAAAATTTTGTAGATTTTCCATATATGGGGGAAAAAACAACAGATTTACTCAAATTAAATTAGATTTGCACCTTTTCAGTTGTTGCGAAATGCCTCTCTTTGATTATTTGTGACGTCGATATTGTGGTTTCACCCGAACATATATCGTTGTAAATCAACCGATATCACCACGAGTAGTTAGAAGCTACTACATTTGCCAGGTTTGATCCTGCTGGTCCTCCTTCAGATGGTCACTCCACTTAATGTCACTTTCCTTAGACCTCGAGGGCTTTTGACGACTCTGCCGCAATCACTCGTAAGATAAAATAAGAGAAATTGGATATTTTACATCCACCAAGGAGGTCATGTGCTCGCCTCAATTGTCTGTTAGTTTGCTACTTTGGGCAAAAACCACTGATTGTAATGAAACTTGGTTGAAGGATTCGGATCCAGAATGTTTTTTTGCCTCTTTCTTTTGTATAAAAATGTTCATTGATCTCTAATCGAATAATTCATGGATCTTGGTGAAAAAAATATCAGGCATGTTTACTTGGCTGACATTTATGATTTTTGTGCAGATCCAAATCCACATATGGATGAATAAGTGCATTTAAATGTGGTTTCATTAGCAGACAGTTGGGACCTTCTAGTTTCGTTTTCATTCACTTTACATTTGCCTCATTCACTCCAATACATCGAGAGCGACCTCGGGACTGTGGACAGGAAGTGGAAAGGATTTGCTTTTATTTTGAAATGCCTCTCCGGACATAAATAGTGCGGCTGCACATTGTTTGCACCACACGTGTCCGGTAGTCAAGCGACGTAACGTTTCCTATGATCTGACCTCTGGAGTCTGTGTGTAGCTGCAGGTGAGTACAGATCAAAACATCCCTCATAACCAAACATGCTTTAGTCTGTGGATTCAGAAAGATGCTCCGCTGTAGCATGTTTCATGTACAGACATGCACCGGCTGTCACATGCATGTGCACTGTGTGTGTGGCTCATGATCTTTCCCCTGCTTTACCCTCCTGTGTTATTACCTCGAGTCACACTATAGTGCTCGAACCGGGGACACGTTGCAATTTGACCCGAGCCACCTGGTGTAAACCCAGCAGGAAAACAACCCGAGCACATTCACAAGTGTTGGAGTCGTTATTTCTGAAAGGAGCTCAGAACCTTTTCAGGATGATGATGTTGCAACCGAGTTTAGTTTTCAGATTTAATAGCGAGAATAAACTGAGGAAAAGTTGCTATTACATCATGTTTCTAGAGTTCAAGATGTCATCTTTTGTTTACTGTTAGGACACGAGAACAGCAACACACACAAAGCAAAAGGATTTGGTTTAAACAACAACATTTAATTCAGTTTTTAATGATACAAGTCTCAGATTTGCAGATTTGTATTATTTTGTATATAATCTAGTCATTATCTGTGATATCTGTGATAAATGATTAGTATCTGTGTTAAATGACTTAAAAGTAATGGAGTATTTAAATTGTTGCTCATTAGTACACAGTTTATCTAAAAAGTTTAATAGGAGAGGGAATTCACAGATGGAACAATTAACATACATTTATTATCACAATCACTCAACAACAGCAATAATAGTAAACTGCAAAAAAAAACAATAATGGCACAATGAAAAAAAAAACTTAAATTGGTAACATGCCAGACAGTTTGTTTAAAAACAAAAATTGCAAAAAAACCTTGTTTTTCTCATGGCACTTTTCCATTTAGCAGAATGTCAGGGCAACATTACAAGCCTAGCCTCAGTGAGCCTCAGGCGTCTGAGCTGGTGCAGAGAGTCTTCAGCCTGACGCCATCAGAGGTTCGCCCTCTGCCCAGCTACGATGACCAAAACTTCTATGTGGCCACGGTGGAGAGCGGCGAGTACGTCTTGAAGATAATGAACTCGGAGGACAGCAAGAACCCCAACATGATTGAGGTGCAGACGTACGCCATGTCCTTCCTGCAGCAGAACGGGCTTCCTGCCCAAACAGCCCTGCCCACCGCCTCTGGAAAGCTCATGAGTCTGGAAGAAATAGGTACGAGTTCAGCCACGCTTCTCTGCCCTGAGTAATGATGTAATCTAGCACGTTAGAGACATGTTAGAGATAGTTGTCATATGTTTAAAAATCACATCCTTGTTCTGTAGTGTGTTAAATCATCTGCTCCAGCACAATTTCTCACAACAGTCTCAGTCACTATTTTCATTTCATTTATACATTTAATTCATTCTATCATCCACCTCACAATACATCATACATAGCCACAAGAATTATCTAAAGTAAAACCAAAGACTTCTGTTAACTTTGGTACTTTGGTAATTTCCCCTAAAGACAACTAAAGGACGATTATTTTATCCTTTTTTAACTTATCTTATCCCTTGAGCAAACTTAAAACTGAGGCTACAATGAGGATTACAGGATGGCAATTATGAAATTAGAATTATGTGAGAATAATTATTACATGAAGAGATCAAATATATTATTCAATGTATAGATATGTGCTGATTTCTCTGACGGTCTAGAAGGCTCTTAAAAGTTCCTCAGTAATGGGAACAGATCTATAGGATACTTAATAAATAAATAAATAAATATATATATATATATTTTATATTATCCATCATCAGTGTATATTTCTATGGGCATGTGTGGACATGCTGACTATGTGAGACGGTTGCTGGTTCACAGAGCACATAAAGATAAGTGATGGGCTACTCAACCACCGGAGAAGGTACTCTGACATTTCCTGCCTCTTGGCGAGCAAATACCTTTCCCTCTATTATTTACACTACAGGAATGATAGATGTTCCTTTGATCAAGGCTGCAGCACACACGCTTTAGTGCAGAGACTTTAAGAGAGAGGGAAATGATTGTAATGCTAATCTAATGTGTTTGTTTTGACCTTCGGCAGACTCTGGCAACGGCTGTCAGAAGTGCCTGGTGCGGCTGTTGACTTATCTGCCTGGCACCACAGTTTCCAAGCTTCATTTAACGCCACAGTTATTGTATGAAATCGGCAGCACAGCAGCCAAAATGGACAAAATCCTGAAAGAGGTATGCTATTCACTTTGATTTTAAAATGTCCAATGTTATGTAGACGTCAAATACTGCAAGACAAAAACCCAATCATTGTTTTGTGAATAGTTCACACGTGATGAACGTTCAAACCAAATCATTATGCCACTTCACTTTCCCCAATGCCATCGTCTTGGTGTCTTCACTACTCATCAACCACGAAACGATAAAGCTCTCAACTGACAAATCTTAAATTATATTTTCCTGTCGTGTAGGTTTTTTTTCTCCTTCCTTCTAATTCTCAGCATTACTTCTGATGCCCCCCCCCCCCCCCCCCCCAGATGACACACCCTCACCTCAGCGTGCTGCAAAGGGAGGGGTTCAAGTGGAGTCTGTCAAATGTCCCTCTCCTGGAAGGATACCTCTATGTGTTGGATGGAGACCCTCTTCAGGAGGTTGTAAAGTCTGTCATTCAACAGTACAAGACCTCTGTGGCTGGAAAATACCCTGATTTCCGCAAGTGTGAGTTTGGTATTAACTCATTATACCCCCCACTTTGATCCCTGTCTGTCACTGAATATAGTAGTCAATAATATATTTCAATTCACCTAACAAATCTTTTTTTATTTCTCTTTTCCAAGGCAATAACCACGGCGACTTCAATGACCTCAATGTGCTCATGCAGCCTGATGAGACTGACTGCTACAGGATCTCTGGTATCCTTGACTTTGGGGACATGCACAGCGGCTACTACATCCATGAGTTAGCCATCGCTATCATGTACATGATGATAGAGCACCCTAACCCCATTGAGGTGGGTGGAGCTGTCCTTGCAGGCTGGGAGAGTGTCCTCCCCCTCAATGAAGCAGAGAAAGAGTGTCTCTATGTGCTGGTGTTGTGCCGCTTCTGCCAGTCTTTGCTGTTAGCTCGTTACGCCGTGACCTTGCAGCCAGAAAATGAAGAGTATTTGATGATTACATCCAGGAAGGGCGTCCGAATTCTCCGTGAACTCCTGGAGCTCGGAAAGGAGCAGGCCGAGAAGGCCTGGTTCCAAAGTGCTGCTCAGTTTGCTGACAAAAAATAAGGAATGTGTGAAGGAAGCCATTCACAAATTTCTACGCACAATAACTTGATTCCACTGGAGCGTTTGTGCAAGTGAATGAATTCTAAAAGCAAAAGTTAAAACAATAGATTAGAATAAGTGAGACAACTATAGACAAATATAGAACCGCTTTGTTTTCAACATAAGCCAAACTAGAATAATATTGCACATTGCACACACACATAAATATCAGTACCCTAAACATGCCTAATGTTTTTCATCATGATCCATGTATTATTTTCTGAGAAATTAATCCTTCAAATGTAGAGGAAAACACAGCCTAAAAAGAAATTCTGAAGTGTGTCTGAGTTAGAGATGAGCAGATTAACAAAAACTGCAATAGGAAGTATTGATACTGTATGTTAACAATGGATTATATACTGTAAAAGTAGCCAGCAACCGAACCAGCAGAGGGTGAGTACTAAAAGGTACAGTGTGTAGAATGTAGTGACGTCTAGTGGCGAAGTTGCATGTTGCAGCTAAATACCTCCGCTCACCCTCACCTTACAAACATGAAAGATAACCTGTGGAGGACCTGAAAAACAAGGAGGCCTCTGTCGAGAGGACCCGCGTCAGATGTAGACAAAAGGCCCATTCTAGTGTAAATAAAACAATTCATATAATTTAGATGAAACACACTAGTGAAAACCTCAGTAGTTTCGTATACTAAACATATGCCAATAGATCCCTTTCACCAAAATCTTGTACTGTTACCTTAAAGAAACATGTTCAGGAAGTGCCTAAGGTCTTCAGGGTTTATACATTTCTATGTACTTGGGTTTATACATTTCTATGTACTTGGGTTTATACATTTCTAGGTACTTGGGTTTATACATTTCTATGTATGTGCTTGTGTAACAGAATATTCCTCTGTATGGTAACGGGCTGCTTAAATGGACATTGGACTGTTTTTATTACCTGGGACTCAGCCAGAGGTCATGTAGGTGGGATATAGTCATTGTATGTTTATAAGTGAGTAAGGCCGTTTAGAATATTCTGTGGTAGTAAAAGTTTCTGTCCACATCCAGAAAGAAACAGGGTTTGATTCTCTATTTCTAGCCCAGATAATGTGATCTGTGTTTGATGAGGAGAATGTTCAGTCCACATCTTATGCCTTTAATTAGTAAAATAAACTACTGGATTCTGGAAGTGTACTGATGAGAGACATGTACGATATGTACTGTAAGATATGTCCTTTTAACCACAAAAACCAGTCAGTACATTGAGCATCCAGTAATCAGAATCAAACAGTCAACAGACACAACTCCTCTGCAATAAACTTTGTGCCTTCAGAACAAATTTGAATCTGGTTTACCAAAGACACATTTAATGCTCTGGAACTTTTACACTATTCCAATGATCTCTATAAACAAGAGCATTTCTTACAGTTTTTAATATGTTTAGTTATACTTAGATGTTATAACTTTACCTGTTTCTCATCATGAACTGAACTGGAAACTGAAAAGCTTGAGATTGTCAATTTCAATCTTTGATTCCGATCTGTGTATATATAAAGTAGTGTGCATAACGCCGTACAGATATTCTGAAGCGAATGTATCAATAATTGTTTGAAGTGAGATGGTTGATTGGATGTGAATATTGATGGAAACTCCTGTATAGAATCACTGGTGTTGAGTTTTTTGGACGATGTGCACTGAATGTTTTTCTTCACAATCCAAGAACGTTGTGACTTAATATGGACAGATTTCCTTTTGCTGTTTTCGCACTTGAATCGTTGAACTTTTTATAGCTCTAAGCTTCTGCAAATATTGAATGAAGTATACCACCAGCATTCAAAGTGAAGCGCTCCTAGACTTACTGTTTAAAATCTCACTGTGTAAACAGTTCTTTTTTAAATGCTATTAGCCTCTTCTCCGTGCTGTCAAACCACAGATTGTGTGTACCCATAAATCAGGTCAATATGGCTATTATTAAATTAATATTTACTGCTTCGAAAGTATATTTAAGCTATTAATCATTTCCACATGTGAATGATGCAGCAAATGAACAAAGAATGATGTAGTATTTTTCCAGTTGTGGCTTATTCTGGTAATGTGTTCATTGCTCATATAGTAGATCGGTGTCATGTGAATCATGAATCAGTCAGTTAACTACAAAACATTAAATATATAAGAACAGTAAATGAGCACAACCTGTCATAATCAGTTTTATACTTACTCATCTACAACCGTCTCATTCATAAATAACTGAAGTCCCTGCACTGAGAACAGTTCTGACCCTCATGTTCTTATCTTTATCTGTTGACCAGTTCATTCATTTGTACAACATTTAACCCTACATCATATAACCTGTTTGCAATTACTACACTTGTAAAACAAATGACTTGACCTTTGAACTTCTAAGCCCCCCTGGTATCAGGTGAAGAAGAAAAAAATGTGTTCCCTCAGTTTAGCTAAGGAAGTCCTTCTGCATGCAGAAGGAGGACGTTCCTATGGGCGTGGCTTTTCTGCTTAACAGTAAATATGCTTTTGCTGCAATTTTTACCTGAACCATTCTACAGAGGAGGACGAGCAGTGACTGCGACCGCTACTGACAGGTAATGTTAACCAAGTCCAGTTTATCAATTTTGTCACACAGCACAATATAGCATTAATAAACTGGACTTAGTTAACATTACTTGGCAGTAGCGTAACTAACCCTACAATCTGATGACAAAAACAAGGAACAATGATTGCAGCTATGTCTCAACAACCCAGCAAGTATGTGAAATGTTAACACCCCATTAAAACCTGTTCTGTAGCTGAGGACGTGTCAGTGACATTTGACAGTAACTAGGTAGTGTGGAGTGTTTCTGAATAACAACATGATGCAACTGCTTACATTAGGATCCCAGATTTCATTTTAGGTTTGGGAACCTAAAAGATGTCATCCGTGGTTGCACAAACTGCTCTAATCCAACATATCCCAATGACAACATCACACTAAGCCAATCCACACCACAACGATGGCTGTGTGTGCTCAGACAATACTTTTAGCAATCCAGCAAATCTCTTAACAAATACAGAAATCCCTCAAAGCTGCACGATGCCAATACGTTTTTGGAAAGTATAAAACAGAGAAACTGAACGTGTTCTCAGACGTTCAGAACAGGTCGTTTAGATACACACAGTGGCGGCTGGTGAAATTTTTTTTGGGGGGGGCGCACTTGGGCGGCGCGGTTTAAATAGCCCACCGCAATGAGAGAAAAAAAACTCCGGGGTGCTCCGGTCCTGTGCTCCGGTCCGGGACCCGGTCCGGACGTCCCCGGGGACGTGCTCCTCCGGGACCGTCCCCGGGGACGTCCCGGTCCCCGGGGAGGTGCTCCGGTGCTCCGGGAGGTGCTCCGGTCCCGGTCCCCGGACCGAGACCGGGTCGTCCCCGGGGACGTCCCGGTCTCCGGAGCACCGGAGGGAGGGGCACCTGGGGAGGTGCTCCGGTGCTCCGGTCGCCGGGACGTCCCCGGGGACGGTCCGGGTCCCCGGGGAGGTGCTCCGGTGCTCCGGGAGGTGCTCCGGTCGCCGGGACGGTCCCGGTCCCCGGGGAGGTGCTCCGGTGCTCCGGGAGGTGCTCCGGTCGCCGGGACGTCCCCGGGGACGGTCCCGGTCCCCGGGGAGGTGCTCCGGTGCTCCGGGAGGTGCTCCGGTCGCCGGGACGTCCCCGGGGACGGTCCCGGTCCCCGGGGAGGTGCTCCGGTGCTCCGGGAGGTGCTCCGGTCCCGGTCCCGGAGGAGCACGTCCCCATGCACGTTAACATGTGGTTAAAAATTTCAGCTGATTATTACTGATCGATAAAACTACACACACGACACAGTAAACAACAATGATTCTATCTGTCCACTGTCTGTCCTCTACCTGTCTCACTCAGTGCTCCGGGACCGGAGCTGCACCTCCGTGCAGATTAAAAGTATCTGCTAACTATGCAGCTCCTGTAGATCAGTGATAAGGTCTCTGATTGGACAGTCCTGTCAGCATGATGTATAAGAAACCCTTTCATTGGCTGTAGGCGCAAGTGAAGTGCGCCCATGGCTCGAACTGTCATCCGCCATTGAGAAGCTGTCCTTGCTCAAATGTTCCTGCCCCTTTTGTTGGCTTCCATAGACTTCCACTTGCCCGGCGCCCACAGGGAGGAGTGGCTTCTCTCTCAGTGATAATGAATGGAAAATATATTACCAAATATAATATATTAAGTGGTTTTTGACAGGGGCTTACGGTCTCCGGCACACATTTAACGCTTTAAAACAGTACATTTCTTATTAAATTATTTGATATATAATGTTTTTTGACATGTCATTTTTTTTTTTTTTTTTTTTCATCTCAAAATTGTAGGGTGGGCGGCGCCCCAGCGCCCTGTATGACGAACCGCCACTGGATACACATACATTTCAGATCTCTTTTCAAGTAGAATGTGTCCAATTAAAACATGTAATACAACTTTCTCACTTTTAAGATCTTGATATTTTAGAGCATATCTGTAGGATGGCTTCATCGAGAAGCTTCTGATATTCTGGATTCATATTTAATAGGATTCCTATGTAACGTTTACCCGTGCATTATTTTCTTTAAGACCGTGCTTTAAAATTGGTTTGATTAAAGTGTTTTTACTTTAAACTGACGTCTATCTATTCAATTATGGGTAAAATTAGATGTAACACTGCCCTCTGGTGGTTCTCAGACCCTCCCACATCCCATGGAGGTTGCATTGCCTTCACTTCAGAAGCAGATGCAGAACGATTTTAATTCAAATGTATATTATCAGGTCACGGTTGACATTGTCCCTGTGCTGTGTGTTAGGAGTTCAAGCAGCCACAGGCCACTTTGTTGCACAAGTTCCGTGTGGCCTCCCCATTATTTACCCCGGAGACCGATTTGTGACACTTTTCTATCCTCACCCAACAACCTTTCTCTCTTCAAGTGAAATGTTCTGGCAGTAAACAGCCGAGAGACATGCAAGAGACATGCTGCCTATAATGAAAACACTTTTAATGAGCCCTGGATATGCTGGTGCTTGTGCAAAATGTTCCGTAGCATGAAAAGTCCACAAAGGCATAACGTACAGCATGAAATCCCTGGATTGCATAGCAGCTACTCAAAGTTAGACACTTACAACATCCCGCTGCTAGAGCTCTGAGTTCACGACCTGAGGAATCTGCCAGTCGCGGGAGAGGCGTGCTGGAGTTTGCATCTCTGCTTTGGAAAACTTACTTCTGAGAGACTACAGGGAAGACTGCTCAAGGCTAACGACCTAAACCTGGAGAACCAGCTGATTGTCCCATCATCATCATCATCATCACGACCATCTGACATAAGACGCCTCACCAGAGAGCAGCAGCCATTGCATTAGAGAGATGAGTGTGTTCAGTAGACTAATGGGGTTGTTGATAAAGTACCCCCATCCCTAGAAGCCTTAAAGATAATTACATGTTTCAACCACCAAAACAACCGGTCAGACAACATTTGCTTCTGGGTGGGGCCGTTTTTATCTGGCTTATTTGGAAAGCTTAATCTCTCATAGAGTACTGCTACAGTCTCGCAACCCCTCACATCCTTAGGCAGAAGATGATGGGTAAGTGCTTGTTTTTTCTCTTCAATAATATTAAGCAGTGTCGCTGCTAAGTCTTGCCGAGAATGTGGATGTTTGCTGTGCTCCTGAAGTTCTGCACTCGGCTGCTGAGACGTTGGAACGGCCGCCCAACACGACACTTAGACCTCAAACGTGTGTAATATGTGTTTATATGTATGAATATAACCAATTAGAAAGAGTGTGGATCATACGCTTTGTACTATTTATTACAAACTGTAAAGGTGTGACTCATCTCTGGGAGTTATACTCTCGGATAGGATGGCCTGTTCAACTTTTTATACAGGGTCATTCTGCATGGGCCTGCTCCCTCGTTATCTGTGTGTCTGTGTCATGCAAAAATGCTTTGGGAATTCCTCTGTGCGTTTATTCTTTGTTCCTATTGTTTACACAGAAATTGGGGGAAATGCTTTTGCTTATTCTGCGCTTGCAACATTGAATTTATTGCAGAAGGACTTAAAGCTCAGTGAATTAATGTCACTCACCGCCTTCAAAACCAGTATGGAGGCAGATTCTATAAGATGTGGTGGTTTTTAACTTACCTGGTTGGGTGTTACATCTGTTATGGAAGTTTCCTGAAAAAGCTGGTGAAAGGAGAACTCGGGCAGCAGCTGATGTCTCATGTAGAAGGTTTTAGTGTAGACTTGATTCATCAAGTAGACCAGAAGCTGGAACAATATACAAACACTTACACAGTAACATGAGCAATTGTCACACCCAAGTCTGAAGATGTCTCCCACAGCTTCCCAGTATATCCTCCTCTACTTGCATCACCCATTCTAACCGCACATCCATGAACGGCTAGAATTGCTGTCACTCTCCATATTACATGCAGGTGTTCGCATCCTATTGGATAGTTAAGCCTAAGGTATACATTCCTAAAACATGTTGTGTCCTGACGTGTTGCTACTGGTTGAAATACCATAGAATCTGTGGAATTAGACAGGCACTATTATCCTGTACAGATATGATGTGTAATATATAGGGCTGGGCAACGATTAAAAGTTTTAATCGCGATTAATCGCATGATTTCCCTGATTAATCACGATTAATCGCATTTGTATACGCAAAATCCAATAATGAATTATAAAGTAGTGTATAGCGCAATTTTATTTTCAATGTTCTGCCATATGAACGAAAGTGCCATAACATTTGTTGTGCAAACACTTTTAACATCAGCATTTAATACAGTAGCAGTTAAATAAAATATTCAGTGTAAATCTCAACTTAACAATGTTATCAAACCAAATACAAAGTTAAAGCTCAATGCCACTGCCAGGGCATTAATGTTATCCTCTTCGTTATGAAAAACTATACTCCTCCCTGCGTCTAACGTAGTCTGCCGAAGCCTCGCTCCACTCGCTGTTTCGTTGAATGATTTGCTGATATCAACTGTGTGTTTTGCATTCAGGTGGTATTTTAGACTGGAAGTACTCCGGTGATAAGAAAATTCACCTTGGCAGTGGCTACAAATAACTTTGGTTCTGTCGACTCCGCCGTCTGGAAGAACTTTAAAATGAAAATGGCCATGTAAAAGCTCCGTACCCTTATCCATGGTTGTTTATCCGCCAATTATTTTCTTTTTTCCGGTTCCGCAGCAGTCAGCAACAGACTTTCACAAAATAAAAGCCTGACTTTCACAATAAAACAATAAATAATCAAACCTGAGTTAATGCGAGATAAAATAATTAGTTGAGTTAAATAAGTGATGAGTTAACTCGTAATTAACTAGTTAACTTGCCCAGCCCTAGTAATATACAATATACAAACTATATAGTGGCATATACAGTAATGTGTGAGGATGGTCAAATCTTTTTCTTCTAACCCCTGACCCTGCAAAGTCTCATTAAGCCGTTCTTTGAATCCTGTGAGACTGACAAACTGAACAATGCGCTTTGAGGTGAGCTTCAGCTTTACAGTCTGGCTAGACTCCGCGTACTCTCTCACCATTTGTGTCAAAGGAGACATATTATGCCCATTTACCACAAGTTGATATGGTTCCTTGGGGTCTTAATGAAATATCTGTTACATATTTTGGTCAAAAAAACACAGGGATCATTCAAAACAGCACCCTTTTTACTTTACTTGTCTAAAACAGCTCTTGGGTTGTTTTTGGGTTGGGAGACATGCCAGATACCCAAATTAACATATAGAAGCACCTAAAAGAGTGGAATTTTCATACTATGTCCCCTTTAAATTGATTTGTGTTGTTGCTGTTTTATGCATAAATCCCACAGCTGCCGATCCTAGGCCGACGCTCACCCCCCAGCAAGCAACCGAAGTGACGCAGCAGCTTTATGGAGTGACTGTGAGGGAGATCAGCACCCTGCCTAGTTACATGGACCAGAACTACCTCGTAGAGGATGAGGAAGGCTCCAAGTACGTCCTGAAGATCATGAACTCAAAAGGGAGTGAGGAGACGACCCTGCTGGAGTTGCAGACACTCGCCATGTCCTTCCTTCACCAGCATGGATTTCCTACGCAGACGCCGGTGTCCACCACCACAGGGCAGCTGATGAGTATGGAGGAAATAGGTAACAGCCAAACATCTCTCCAGCATAACATTTC
This sequence comes from Limanda limanda, assembly GCF_963576545.1. Lineage (NCBI taxonomy): Eukaryota > Metazoa > Chordata > Actinopteri > Pleuronectiformes > Pleuronectidae > Limanda > Limanda limanda. Next base: position 12,322,497 of record NC_083644.1, on the reverse strand, counting down.
ACTCAAATGAAAACACAACTTATATTACTAATCACTGACCATGAACAGTTTCACGTATTCATCAATCGTATCTTACTGTGCCAACTGCCAAAATACCACCCAAATATTTTAAATGAAACGAGGGCTGAGGCACATTTGTGTTACATAAAGTTTCACTTTGAGGCAACTGCATTTCTTGGACTTGGATAACAAAGATAACTAGATCATTTTAATGTTATGGGTACAACATCCAAAAGTAGCAATTTAGTCTAGAACTCCCCTAGAAAAATAAGTCATTTTATTAGGGGCTCAAACTGCTAAATATTGATTCTATCTGATTATTTTGTCATTTGGTATTTACCAGACAAATGAAACTTGTTGAGACTGTCTGCCACTCCACCAGAAAGCAAGGAAGTTCTCAAAATGTCAAACTAAAACTGGACCCTCAAATTGGTATTTTAATGAATTGAACCAAAACCAAATTTTTTGATAGTAGTCTACCTGACTTTTTTCCTGAGGTAACTAGGTCTCATATCAAAGTGGAAGATCTAAGTAATCACTGTTGTGTCTTGACCTAGATTGAACGAAGAGAATATTTGTTGTGTATTTGTTTGTGATACGGGAAGCACAGTGTCCGGATGAATCTCTGATGATAGCTCAGGGGCACTATAAATCGCAGGTATGCTGGAGCAGGCGCTCGGTAGTGATTGAGAAATCGGAAGCCGGTACATCTATCTTTTCTGATTTGCAATGCTATGCAATGCTATGATGTATGTGCAATACTGTTATAGTGTTCCGGCAGAGGAAATTCACCTAGCAGCAGATTGTCAGAATGAGGTAGAAAAGAAAATACAAAGAGACATATAGTAAAAAATAAAAGATCTAATGAAAATCCAGGGAATATATGGGAGTATATATAATATACACCTTTCACTGGGGAAATATAGTTTGTGTATTGTTTTGTGTATAACTATATAAATATGTATGTTTATATATATAAATAAATAGGTAAATAGGTATATATGATATATATATATTATATTTAGTTTAAATAGTGCATATTCCTTTTTAAATAGTTTCCTGTATAGTGTTTTTTATGTATTTATGTTGTATTGTCCTTATCTTATCTAATGTGACCTTATCTTAATCCTTAATTGCACTTTTCTTGGAGCAAAACACTGTACTTTGATAGCGATGCTCTGGGACTGAACTGACTGTGTTTTTCTATCCACCCTATCGCCTCAGACTGTGGACAAGGTGCTCAAACCTACTGTGTGAGGTTGTTGACCTACCTCCCAGGGGAGATGGTCTCAAAGTCTCCAGTCACAAAGCACGATCTTTACAATCTGGGCAAGTTGGCTGCAACCCTGAATAAGACGTTGCTTCAGGTACATGTTAACCTCAGATCCCTTTGTTAAAGGAGGACTTTCTTCTCCACATTTGAACTCTGTCTGTCATTAGTTGCCGGGGTTAAACAGTGGGAATTAAGGGATTTTCACAAAAAAGGAAAAAACAACAACTGCATGCTGTGACTCAAACCAAAGCTATTATAGTGGTGAGACTGAACCAAAACAGAGTTGTGGGCTGTAAAACCTAAAAAATAAAAAGCTCCAGCTGGTGGGAACTTCAAAGTCTGGAGATGCTTCTCAGTGGGTTCTTCTCTGAAAGACTTTTCTTTCAAAAAGCTCAATAAAAATACCCCTTAGAATAACAGCTGCACATAATAACATTTCTATGACATACGACTAATGGCTCAGTGGTGATTAACCCGTTGTGAATTGGGCAACATCCATACTAAGATGTTTTTGTTTTAATACAATGTGGGCATTGGTGTGTCTGTGTAAACAAAGCATGCACATTTTATGTAAATGTGTCAATAAGCAACTATTTGCTAAGATGAAGCCAAACCTGGTTTCAGGGCTCATTATGTCTATTGTATATGCAAGATTCAACTTGTACAGTTCTGCCTCAATGTTGCCAAAACAGTTAAATAGTTAAAACTTTTCAGCTTTCCTCTCCAAACCTGGAGATGTTACAAAAGGACGATGAACAGTGGCATATGGAAAACGTTCCTCTTGTGGAGGGCTACCTGTCAGTGATGGATGGAGATCCTCTGCAGAGTGTGATCCGAGCAGTCATCCAACAGTTTCAATCACATGTGCAGCCCAAAATCAGCAATTTCCATAAAGGTAACAAGTCAACATTGATTATGTGCTGTAATTTTTCTTTTTGCTGTGAAACCCTGTCAGTGATTTTTTCTTATTTTATATAATTACGTTTGTGTAAACAGTGTGAAAGCTAATCCAGGCCAGAGTACCTAGAAATTAAGTTTTTTTTTAAATGGGGATGAGCAATATGGAAAAAGCGTCATTCCTCGATCTAAGTCCATTTGTTATCACAATATATTGACCTGATGCAAATTTCCTACATCTTTCCATTCCATGTTGGTGATTGCAAAGCGTTATCCAAATGATGAACATATTCTATTGTTGTGTCTTGATATTAATTGCTATTCTCAATGACATACAGTATATCATCCTATTGGACAGCCCTAGACAAAATTACTTCAGTTAACATTTGTTTTGCTTTTATCCATAACCACAATACAAACGTAGCTTTAATTAAAACATTTAATTAAGGCTACTTTAATTAAATATTATTTAATCTGAGTTTTTAAAACCCTAAACCCTAACCCTAAACCCTAACCCTAACCTCAACCATACTGCAGCTGCAACGTGCAGATATTACAGAAAGAAGGGTTTCACAGAAATTATCTATTGTTGATACAGTTATATTACAGAGCAAATTCAATTATTCATTTCTTTGTTGTAGTTTGACTGATTTAGCACAAAAAAAGAAGCAAAAAGTCTTTACAATTGCAATAGATCCCATAAACTGCAGCCTATATAAAGATGGATGACGTCTCTTCACTTCCTCTAAGTGGTGTTTAAGCAGTTGTGATCGTAGAGTTGAGCTACACTATTGATGTCCCGCCAATTTTTGGCAGTTCTATTGTTAGTCTCAGCTGTAAGTCATGACATATTGAACACTTTTTTATTTTTTAAAGAAACAGTCTTTGAGATTTTTTTTTCATGTGGACTTTAACTTTCTAGTTTGGTCCATGTCCCATCCTGTAATAAAGAGGAGGGGCATTTTTACCTTTTCTGCAGCCAGCCACCAGGGGGTGATCAAGATGACCAGACTTCCCTTATGGGAGGATGTCATGTCATCCATCTTTATAGCTTTGCAATAGAGCCAGGCCCTTTGTGTGAGGCTGCTACTAATCTCTTTCTAGCAACCTTGAGAAAAGAATGGCCACACTACATTTTAAAGATCTAAGTCTTTGTCTTTACACAGGGATAATACACGGGGACCTGAGTGACCAGAACGTTATTGTCACACCACTAACCAATGGGCACCATGAGGTTTCAGGCATCCTGGACTTTTCAATGCTCATGGCCGGATGCCACGTGTATGATCTGGCAATAATGATCATGTACACGATGCTGGAGAACCCGAGTCCCTTGGACGTAGGTGGCGCACTGTTAGCCGGCTGGGAGAGCGTCATGCTGCTCAACAGTGATGAGAGGGACTGCCTCTACCTGATGGTGCTCGGTCGGCTGTGCCAGTCTCTGGTTTATGGAAGGCACAGTGTCAAGAAATACCCCGACAACAAGGAATACCTATTGACCACAGCCAAACCTGGGACTCAGATATTATACAAACTCTGGGAGCTGGGCAAGAAAGAAGTGGAGAAGAAGTGGTTCACAGACGCCAGCACATTCAAACAAGAAATAAATACGTATCCGTGAATTAGCATGGAGGTTTAAATCCTTACAGTAAAAGGGAAAGGGACGACAAACTGTGGGATATGCAAAACGTTCCTGTCGTGGAGGGCTACCTGTCAGTGATGGATGGAGATCCTCAGCAGAATGTGATCAGAGCAGTCCATCAGGAAACGCGTGGTAAACAGTAGCAAAGCGACTGCTCTAAAATCATCTCATTACCCTGCTTGTTGTCCTTGGTTTTCTTTAAAACACAAATAAAATAAATAATCTCTACAAGGTTATAAATTGCACAATTGTATTCAGAATCATTTATATATTTATTTATATTTATATAATTATCATTAGTGTCACGATAACAAGCAATTGGCCTTTTCCTGAAAATTCCATGAAGAAAGCTGGTGAAAGAAAAAGGTTGAACACTAGATGGAGACAACCAACCACTTATCCTGCTGCACATGTTGCATAAAGGGCTCCTTAAAAAAACTTTTAAGGGCCACATATCTCGTGAGAATTTGTCATTTGTGGAAAAGTTTGTGACTTCATAGTAAGTGCTTCAAATGTGAAAACTTTTCCATCTTTACCCAAAACAAAATTATTTCTAAATGAAAGATAAACATTGTGGTGTGAAGAGGAAGGTGTTTAAAGAACATGAACAGAACGAAAGAGGAATCCATGGTTTAAGGAAGTTAATTTTAATATTGGTCCCATCATTTTGAGTAAAGCAGAACAAATAAAAAATGCACAAGATGCACAGATGAAACTGTCAAAAACTAGAGGATTCTTTTTCTTCAACTGGATCTCACCTCACAAGTGCTGCAGTGCTCCAGACACCTTCCCCCCCGCACACACACACACACCGTCTACCTTTGTATATTTCAACCTCCCACCTCAAAGGCACCATCTGCCCTCCACCCCTGCTGCACCTCTTGATATGTAACCTCCAGTCATGCAGAAAAGAAATCACAGTGTGCGTCTGCCTGCATTCATGTTTGTTCTCCGTCTGTTTCCCCTGAAGCCGGCGTCTGAGCACAGCGAGCCCAGAGAGGCACAGATCTAAACCGTTCCACAGTTTCCCTTATGAAAACGGCAGTCCCTTTCTCAGTCTCTTCTGCCTTTTCTCATCTTATACTTTAAAACCATGTTCCACAAACCAGAGATGAAACAGAAATGGCAACACTCAAAGGACTTAGCTTGATCCACCAACCCCACTTATCAGTGCCATTAATCCTCTTGGCATTTCCAAACGGAGCACCGGGTCTAAACTGCACCTTTATGAAAATGCAGCAGTGAAATTTAAATCACACTCCAAAGACCACCAATCTGCATGCCTTCAACGGCAGAGTTAAGTGTTTTAAAAATAAATGCTGCACACATTGTTTAGTCTCTGGAATGACTTTAGGTCTGAATATTCTTCCAGCTCTGTTCAAACAAAGGAAACATTGTGGTACAGTGAAAAACAACGATGACCGAAAGAGCTCAGTTACTCGTCTTTTGATGGTTTATTGATAATTCACACCTTCTTGTATTTTACAAAAGACACAACGTCTCTAGAGGCTGTCGGGGGTCCATACTGCGTCCACTCGCCAATCACAAGTATCTGAAATGACGAGCTCAGCGTTCCGGATTTCCATTTAAGTATATTTCTGTTACTGTGGTTCAGCTCCTCAGGGTCGTTTGTCTGATTTTGTTGGACCTTACAACCGTGAAGGTTTCCAAGCATTACTGCAGTCTTCACCAATCATTGACGGGGTTACTGAAAAGCCAGGCCACACTTTAACTATGCAAATTCTGGCTTGGAAAAGCTTGAAAAAAAAAAGAAACTTATTTCATTACAAACTAGAATGTGACTCAGTAGAGAACACGCCTCCTCCAAGGCTAGGAAACCACATTTCAACTCACCAGATACATAATTTTTTTAATCTGCACCAAATTGCAGAAACTCATAAATCAGTCCTATAAATATGCTTGATTTTTTTGGCCATGAATTACTTTTTGAAAAATCAACAAACTCATGTTAAAAAGAAAGTGAATAAAAAAATCTTTGATTCTCCCCATGATTCAAATCTACCCCGCCCCCCCACAAAGGTTCATGGAACTCGGTTGAGTAGAAACCAGCACACGCAGACGAAAACACGACCTCATCGTTGGAGGTAATAAACGCCATCGCCAATTATAATGACTAAGTAAATTAAGAGAGGTTTATTTATATAGCTCATTTCACAGCTACAAATGGCCATAAAAGGTTCTTAAGAGAGTTTTACAAGCTCATGAGAAAATGCAAAACAGAAAACACTACAGAGTCCAGTAAAGAGGAAGGAGGGACACACATCAAATTAGAACCCTTGGTCAGTGGCGCCACAAATTCAAAATGTCCGATACTATCTCAAACAGGCATTTTAGTATTGTCCCCCCCCCCCCTGCATCAACTGAGAATGAAAAAAAAAAGCCCCATCATCCCACCTCTTCCTCTTCCTCCTCCTCCTCAGCCGTGCCTCTTTATTTTATTGAAAACAACTGTTAGTCTCTGTCTTTAATATGGATTCATCACAGAGCTGTAGCGGCGGTGCCAAGCCTTCACTGCTGCCAAGCTGAACCGTCCGGACTAATTCACCTCATGGATCCCTGACAGACGCTCGTGTTATGCATATTACGCCCGGACCGCGCAGAGTGGCTAAGATGTCAGTGTTTGATACCAGGCTAATGGGTCTCTCTCTCTCTCTGTTAACATCGATGTCTCTCATCCATTATGTTAGTCGACAGTTTGCTTAGGTCCTAAACAGGTTTACACAAACAAATGTGCGTCCATTACTTAATTGTGTAGCCGATTGAGCGTGCAGGTGCCTGACATTTATCGGCGGGCGTTGCTTACTGAGACTGATTGAATCATACAAATTTATCGTGCTGAGAACGTGGCTTTTATTCTTCTAATTCAGTGGCAGCATTTGCATTCCAAAGAGGGAACTATTCAAGGTTGGAGTCACCTCGAAAGTGTGGCAACTTTCTAAAAGATGCATAATCACAACGGCATCCAGCCGCCAGAATCATGCAAAAAAACAAAAGGGACGCTCCGCACAGTCAGGAGTAAATCTGGAGACGAGACAGAGGCTTCAATTAGTAAGCGCTTGCCGTCGCTCGGCGGGTTCTTCAGTCTTATCAGTTTGTTTCAGAAGGGTCCGGGCTTTGCAGACGGATGCTGGAATCGGTCGTCTATCGCAAACCGTTCCCCATCCGACCTACAAAGCTCACCGACGAGAGAGCAGAGAGGCAAAGCGTCAGCGGGAATTCATTAAAGGCCTTCGCACATCACATCACGTGGCGCTTTTCAGCGGACGCCTCCACATCTGCGGAAGCAGGCGTCATGGTGGCCTATCTGCAGCGAACAGGTGAGTAGAACAGTGGCCTCTGAGAGCGCCAACATCAGGGAGGCGCACAGAGAGGGCGGCTAATCGATTAGACAAACCGGATTTACTGAGTCACAGGGAGACTGTGCAGGCCAGGGAAGAAATCTGTGTGTGTGTGTGTGTGTGTGTGTGTGTGTCGGAGTGTACTCATTTTTGTTACCTCTTGAGGACCTATTCCAGTATAAACACTGACCCTGTCTGGATGGGTAGACCTCACAGGGACCAAAGCTAATGAGGCCAAACTTTATTTCTGAGGTCCTGGTTAAAGTTAAGGTTAAGATGTGAAGGTGGTCAGGTTAAGGTTAGAGTTCGGCATGAATTGGTCATGGTTTAGGGTAGTGATTAGGTTTTGGTTAGGATGTCCACAATGAATGGAAGTCAATGCAAAGTCCCAATAAGGATTGTTATGCAAGCTTGTGTGGGTTTTTATAGCAATATCTGTGTGAGGACCATTTTGGGCACAGACCTTATGGAGAGAGGACATCTTTAGAAAGTGAGGACATTGTTGGAATTTGAGGACATCCTTGCAGGACTCAAAAGAGATGTTTAAAGGTTCCTACTTTAGAAAGTCCCTTCCATATATGAATTATTACATTATATCTGTGATATTGAATGTTTTATGTTTTCAATATTTTACAGGTGTGGTTTCCATACAGTGGTTTCTACAACACCCAAATATTTTATTCTAATATCAGGTGTTTATTATAATAGAGTAATAATATAAACTACGTGATGTCAGACTACGATGATGTGCTGAGATTGATTGTCATTGCAACTCAGCAAGCCTCAGTGATACCAAGTCCATCAAGGGAGAGAAAGAGCAGAGACCTGGGGCCGAAATAATATTTTGAAAAACGATGATCAGGACCTACTGAGAGATGTAACTACGGCTGGGTTAGAGTACATTCTCTATTTTTATTGGCCAATTTCCATGCACAAGAGATAATCATCGCAAAACAGAGTAAAAGCTTTTAACACACTTGAACTGTGCTCACAGCGGGGGGGGGGGGGGGGGGGTGTGTGATAGTGGAGCCTCTTATCTCATTATATCAGCGCACTGTTGCCACACGAAGCTCAGAACTGAAGCTTTTCACTCATACCAGCTGGATCTGTACCTTTTTATTTCCATATTAACCTTTGCACCAGCTTTCATCTCGATTACTTCTCTTTGAGCAAGGCAGGGGACTGTATTTCAGCTGTTCTTACATTGTGATATCTCTTTTTTGTTTCATTCTTCTTGCAGAAGGTGGAAATGATAATAAAAGAAACAGTTTTCATAAAGTTTTCAGCCCATTTAAATAACATAGTAACATCATCCTTATAGCAACAGCAAGTTGGACATATTAACTATCTACACACCCATTACTTTCCAATGGTATAAGTGATATTATTGTACACTTTGCAATTGTCTGTTAATGTGATTCACATCCTCGACTCTGTCTGACTGGACGTTGTTGTGTCGTTGATCCGCCCACACAGCAAATGTACAGCTGAACTCAAAGTATAGAAATTCACACTATGTCTGACTCCTAAAGATAGTTTCAAACACCCCCACATGCCCCACAGCCAATGGACACACAACTCTTGTCAGTATCATATGTTACTAAACTTTCAACTGCTCCTGCAGCGCGGCAGGATTGGTTTACCACACAAAACTTTTATAACGCTATCTGAATTTCATTACAAGAGCCAACACAAACTATGCACCCTGCTTTTAAGGTTTATTGCTTGACAGAACCAGACATAGTGTGTAGAATAAAAGTGTGAGGTTTAAATTGTATCCATGCTGAACACCGCAAAGCCGCTGACTGTCAGAAGGATGAACGCACATGCATCTGGAAGCTGAAATTCAATCCTGCCTACATCCTGCCATTTCATTCTATTCAGGAAACTGATAAATGCTTGTATGTATGCTTGTAAATGCACAAAAAACGTGAGTGGAAATATTTAGAAAACTGGCTTTTTGATTTTCATACTAGGAAGGAAATGCACTCAACATGTTTGTAAGTGTACATGTAATGCATTACTCTGAGGAAAATATGCATCATCATTGCTTGATTACAAGAAAACAGCATTACTGCTCACTTGTGACAAAGTTTGTGAGCTGCCAATGTGTGGCCTCAAGTTTTACATATTGTATCTCTGTCCATCCACGTCCCAATGCATGCTGTGCATTATTGTCTCTAAATGAAACCATCATTCACATCAGTAACATCATGCTGTATCGAAGAAGTCTTAAAACTAGACCATAAACTCCTTATGAAAATGTTTACTGACATTATAAATCAATTAGTCATTTTCTCATTCACTTCTTTTTTCAACCACTGGAGTCGCTCTCTACTGGTCAATCTATAGAATACAAGCACTTGCACCTTGGCTTCAGTTCCCAGACCCGGAATTTCACATATTTATAAATAGTCTAATGACCACACTTGTAAGTAATATCTTAGATGTAGCTGTTAGTTAACATTCATTTTTAGATTAGGGCCAATGCCAGAATAATATTTAAACCTTTTGTTTATAGAGGGGTAACTGCGCAGTCACTCATTCCTTCATTTACTGTCTTCTTTTCCTCGTTATTTGTCTAGATAAGTGGGCATTAAACCCCGAGTGGAAGTGAGCTGTGCTGAAGACAAATCCACCATGTAAGAGGCGGCTCACATTCCCCCCCAAGCACTGCCGGGGCTTTTTCTCTGTCTGACACTCACGTCATGCACAGCTCAAGGTGAGAGACACGTTCAGGGAAATGACCCAAAAACCCAACACAGCAACACATTTTTTAATTGAGGAGACACACGTTTGTAACACACAAGGGCAAACAAAGGGCGAGGGAGGAGCTGGAGAGTGAGATATGACCGTGTGATGGTGTATCCACTCAAACTCAATCACCAGCTGGTCTCAGGTGGGTTCAGCCCGATTACGTAGGAGGAGAGAGGACCACTGATCTCTGTTGGGACTCAAATCCTCTGAGTTGTTCCACAGAGTTTTTCTGCACGTCAGAGGGAGTTGATTTACATGGTGAGGCTTTTAAAAAAACAAAAAATTTGCAGGAAGTTCCTTTTCTATACCGCTTATCCTTTGAGGGTTGTTGGAGCCAATCCCAGCTGCCGTTGGGACAAACAACAATTCATGCTCACGTTCACACCTACGAAAAATTTAGAGTCTCAGGTAACCAAAAGGGGTGAAATGCCAAATTCATATTTTGTGAAAATTGTCCAGATTATATTCACTCTTTCCTTCATTTATTGTTTTCTCCTGCTAGTCTGGAAAGACGTTTACTTTATACCTTCATAAATCTAAAATAAATAGAGGCGGAGAATAACCTGACTTTCTCACAGGGGCGGATGATGTACTCCAGTCCCGCTTAGTTTTTAGAATCAGTGTAAATGTTAATAACAGAAGTCTTGGATTCTGTTCTAATTCTAAGCTTAACGTCACCAGTGCTCTGCTTTTTGTATTTGGCCCAGTGTTTGGTCAGTGTTTGAAATAGACCTTGGACTCTCTCCCATTCTGTCAAGCTTAAGGAGGGACTGAACAGAACTTTCAAATCCAAACAGATAGGTAAAAGAGGAAAAAAGTTATTTTTACAGACAATATCAATTTTGTTGGGAAGGTCGCCTGTAGCAGCATCATATGCCAACCGACGTCGTTTGTATAACCTCTGCCAGGAAGGTTACGCTCCGAAAGAGAAATGATCTTTAGATTTTTTCATTTGCTGGTTCTTTGTCTGTTTGTTATTTAGATGGTTTACGCAGAAAGTACTTCACGGATTCCATGACATTTTTATGGAGGGGTGGGGCATGACCCAAGAAAGAATCCATTACATTTTGGAGCAGCTCTAGATAAACGGACAGATCCAGGAATATTTCATTTTCTGTAACTTGGCGAGATAGGGCGTTAGCCTTTGCAGAGGTATGTGCTCTTTAAGCACACTGCTATGTGTGCAGTGGACGAGGAAGAAAACATGATTATGGTTCCATTCAGAGTGTTATAGTTTATATCATTGATTTATTATACTGATGTATTACCTTTTTTTTAAAAAAACTCTTTGAAAACATACACATTTGACATTTTAGAAGGCAAACACATCTTAACTAACAGGTATCTATAGCTTTCGGATAAACAAAGCTGAATAAAAACTGCCCACTGAATGTGAGACAAAAAGAGAAGAAGTATAAAATGGAATAAAATGAAATAATTCAAATTAAGTACATGTGCCTCATAGCTGTAATTGATTTCAGTGCTTAAGAAGAGGTATTTAGTAGCTTTACACCTGCTTACTCAATAACCTGAGTTGTGAGGTGCTTAATGTTCAATTGGACGATGGAGTTTGTGTGTGGGCCTGTGGGCTAACATTAAATGCTGTTCTGATTCATTTAGAGTGATTAACTCAAGCTCCTTTATGTGATGTGCTCCAACAGCTGTTCCGCTGTCGCTGCAAAAAAACAAGTTTTATCCTTCAACCACCTCCAGCCATTCCACTTTTTTCATTAAACCCATTGCACTGCATCTGTTTCATGTCATGAGGTAAGTGGTGAGTATGGCGAACAGAAACGCCACAAAGTAACAAGATTAAAGATTATACAGGAAAAGTCATTCGAAAGGACGCGGCTCCGTATCCGTCCTAGTTGATCCAATCTAACTTGTTAAAGGTTTTTACACGACAATTACTTGGTCCATCATCTTCCTGAGGTTAAAGCTGCATCATTAGAGTGAATGTAAACACATTTTGTGATTCAGTGGATTCATAATTGACTGTGACACGAGGTGCGGTCCCGTTCATTGGAACAGATTGCACAAGTCAAACACAGTTCATCACGTTGAAAATAATGCAGCCGTGTCTGTAGGTACGGTGGGCGGCTGTGTGGGTGGGTCAGCAGGACTGCGTTTCTGTGTGTGTGTGTGTACGTTTGGCTTATTGTCAGCGTTGGTGGGTCAGCATGCAGAGGATGATGGAGAGAGTGAGAGACTACTGCGTGGACAGTTAACTATACGAACAGATTATCATCCTGGACGACAGCCTGCAAGCGTCACTGGGAGTCTTGCTGCACAGCAACTGGAATCAAGAATCATTATATGAAAACAGATGAGTAACAGCACTAATCCCAAAAGTTCTTCTGGGAGAGAGGAAGAAGGAAAAGAGCTGAATGTCTTCCCTTCTTTAAATCCCCAAACTAAAAGTGTGTTTATCTATCTCCCTTTTGACAAATGACATCCATTAGAAGCAAAGTGGAGAAATTAAGAAAAAAGCTGGGGGTGGGAAAAACTATTTTACTGAGACAATAAAGTAATGTAAAATGATGTAGGGTGGCAGGAGTAGTTAAGCCAACACAGCTTTTTTTTTGCTAGCAGTCCATAATATTTTGTCTCTGTCGTAAAGGCCCAATGTTTATGGATGAAATTGACTTTTAATTCAACATGTAATTTCCAGTAATTCTGCAAAACCTCCCCGGCCTTTGAGGGGAAAAATTGAGGTGACGCGGGGTTGATTTCCCGGCAGTTGGGGAGATTGAGGAAACACAGTTAAGACGCTTTTCCTTTTTTCCCCTCCCGTTGTTCTTCCATTAATGTTTCAGCAGTTATAATAGGGAACATAATATTTTGATTCCTCTCCGCATTAATTTGCGGGATCTAAGGAAGCGACGAGGACATGGGTTTCTGTCGAGAGTCGTGTGCGTGTGTGTTTACAGATAGAGAGTCTGAGTCTAAATGACATTGGAGACAGAGTCAGACAGATGGCAAGAGATCAGGAGGAAGAAAAGTGAGTGAGTGGGATGTGTGGACATCGAAACTGTGAATCACGCGATCGGATTGAGGGGGTAAGCCCGACCCCAATGACTCTTCACACCCATCCACATGATGCAAAACCCCTCAGAGGCCTTTTTCTTGGCCCCCCTTCACTAGTCTGTTCAGCCAACATCAAATAACGCTGCGTTACCCATGAGGCTCTCCTGCAAACATGCAGGCTGGATCATTCAGCTTTGGCTCCGCAGCACCTTCTGAACTACAAATAATGTCCATCACAGCGAGGGAATGAGATTAAATATTGTGCTGGTGTTTTGAGAGTTTTCACTTATGATAAGTAAAAACACATGGAGTCAGAACGCCAAATGTCACGGCTCGGTTCAAGATTTCATTAAAACGACACGTAAGTGGAAGAAAACATCACAAAGCAAAGATACCTCACAGATTTATCATTGTTTGAGATTGTATGAGTGTGTTTGTTCTGGGGAAATCTGATCTTCCCCAAATCAAAGCCAGCGAGGAGAATTTCTCTTTAACATACATCACCAATAAATATTTCTCTGTAATAAAAAAACAATTGGGTTGAGCCGGTGATAAGTTTTGGATTGTGACATCCATCAATTATCTGTACCGCTTTTTCCTTGATGTTCGCTGGAGCCAATCCCAGCTGACATTGAATCAGGTCACCAGTGCATCACAGGACTGATAAACAACATTCTCACATTCGGGCAAGTCAGAATTTAACCTCACCCTACATGTCTTGATATGTAAATGATAAGACACAAAGACAATTCCTCCCTGAGTGTCAGACACCACATAAGTCACAGTCAATAGACCGACTGTGACTTATTTCACCCTGTTAGCACATTATTTTTTAAGTTATCTTCTGCTGTATATACTGTATACGTATTGTACTTATATTATTTTGCATTTTCTTATTTCTATATTGTATGATAATGCGCATATTTTTAGAACTTTTTATTTTACACTTTCACCTGTTTGTTGTCTTGGTCTGTATCTACTCCTATTCTTGGCTGGAGCGACTGAAACGAAACACAATTTTTATTTTACATCTATGTATTTTTATATGATTACTATTATATTATGTTTAAATCTGATTCTGAAGGTGATGACATGATTGTTTTAAAAAGGAACCACAATGTTGGCAACCAGTTTGAAATAGGAAACATACAACATCTCCCATGTCAAAGTTCTGTCCACCAATCTGTCGTCACCTGACTTCCTCCATTGTTCCTGTAATGATCGCTACATCCACAAGGGGGCTTTGTGACCTCAGCATGCAAATGCATGAAAAGACTAATACTGTCTTACACAACTGCTGGATGTTGCTCAGTGAAAAAACATAACTCTGGGTCTTTAGGGTCGTTATTTATGAGAGGATGGTCTCATGTCTCCTGCAGCGTTCCTGTTGCCAGTGACCGGCACCTCTTCCATTCCAGGTCTTAATCCCCTTGCTGTTCAATATGAGGCTGTTTCTGCTTCTCATTCAGAACCTGATTCTGTTTCCTGTTTCTGAGTTTGTCTGTTCAACATATTATTTCATGCTCCTCAGCCTCAGCCTCACTGTCCCAGTCTGGTGTTATCTGGTGAGTTGCAATGCAGTGCAAACATAGTCGTTTATCTTACAGGACAGATGTAATTTACTGCATAAGGGCAATTAAGATTGTGTGACAGCTTAGCAGTTTTAAAAAACACACACATTATAAATGGTCTGTCTGGCTGCGTTTGTGTGGAGCTGTGCATAAATCCTGCCCCACGTGCACCTTGTGAATGCACTAAAACACCCTCCAAAGTGTTTTTGCAAAAAACTGTTTGACACGGGTCTGCTGCGGCACCATCTATAAAAGTCTCTCTGCTCAGCGCCTCGTGATAGACAGAGAGACAGAGAACTGTGGGAAAGGAGGTCATAGGCGTTGTTGTTCTGGCTGAACGCTGTAGCCTCATAAATCTGATTGTTTATAAACTGGAAGGACACAGACGCAGAGTTGTCTGCTGGGCCCGTTGGATCAGAAGCAGGCAAACAGAAATAAGTGCTGTGTTTATACGAGTGCCGTGTGTGTGTGTGTGTGTGTTTATGTTTTTGCTCTTAGGTTTAAACATACTTGTTTGTGTACATATTTATTCTTCATTTCCCCACAGGGATCATTAAATCTCAGCTTAGCTCGCTGTGTGCCAATTTGCATGTGTTTGTGAGTAAAAATATATAGAGTAATATAATATGAATATATGAATATTCACATTTCCTGTTCGTACCAGTAGATATACATGCTACTATAACTGGTTAAGTTATAAGACTGTTTCTTGTATTCATAGGGGATTTATGGCCATTTATCTGAGTGGACATTGAAGATAATAAAATCCCAATGAAACACTAAATCTAGAAATGACGATCATGTCTGTGGAGGAGGATTTATATTCATGCTGTGAGTCATGACTCTATTGATGTGAATTGATCAATTACAGGATATTTGTTTGCGTATGAGCTAAGACTCAAACTGCATTTGGATGTGTACGGTGTATTGTGAAGCCTGGAGACTGAGTTCTCACTGACAAACAGCAACAAACCGAGTTATTTGACACACTAGCATGGATTTATGATCCTGACTGGCTTGTTTTGTTCTCCCACGGAATGATCAGCTAAATTCTGGATCTGATCAGTAGATGGGCCACGATGTGCGTTTCCTGAGCCAAGAAAGAAAACGCGAGTGCAGTCAGTGTGACTATTTGACATCTGGAACCAAGCGGGATGATATAACTGTCAAATTCCAGATTAGTACGTGCAGAATGTGAATCTGAACATTTTCCCAACATCTTTGACATTTATGTTCCTTGATAAAGAAGCAGCGTTTGATGTTTGTGGAAAAACGAACATTGTCATGATATTACGATCCATGAAATCCTGCTGCTTGTTTTTGAAACTAGAACGACAAATGGTATAGAGTGCATACTTCCACCAAGGCTCCACAGTCCCCTTAAATTCAATCAATCTACACCAAATTCCACACGCTCATAGATATCAGTTTCCTAAACATGCCAGATTTTTTCATGTGAAACAAGAGACCAGACCCACTGTGCAGAAAGAAGCAGAATGCAGAGGTAGAAGTAGCCGTTCCAAAAAGCCAATCATGTTTATTAACACATTGAAACTCCAAGGGGTTACAAGAGTGGCAGGCAGATAATTTGGAATGAGCTGAGCCTGGAGAGATCAGAGCTAAGCAGGTGATGAGACCGTCTTCAGGGAGAATCACAGGAAGGGAGATTGGACCAGGGCGAAAGAGAACAGCCGAGTATAGGTGGACCTGATGAGCAGGGAGACAGCGATTAGTCTAAAGCAAAACATGTCGAGAATCAATGCTTGTAAGGTTAGTGAAAGCACAAATATGGGACATGAATTCAATATCACCTTAAATTCCATTAATTTTAAGTATTAAAAGCGTCAACAGAATTCCCCTACATTCCCCTGTTCTGGATCCTCACCACAATTTCCTGAGTTCTTCCATGAACCATCAAGCATCCTTCTACCAAGGGGAATTCTGGGAAATGTGTTGAGTAGATCCAGCTAATTTACAATCAAACCAGCAATCAAACCAGTGGACAAACAAACCGATGAACACGGGTGAAAACTTAACCACCTTGGTGTTGAGGAATTTTTGACAATCCTCACACATAACTGTATAACCCACTATATATTATGTATATTGTATATAACATATTATATCTGTACAGGAGAATAATGCCTGTCCAATTCCACTAATTCCAGATACTCCATTCTCTCTTTAAACAGTACCCAAAGTCAGGTTGGGCCGATCACCACTACATCTTGGTGTCTAAACTTAGGGACTTTCATATCTAACTCAGATGCTCCAGACAGAGAGACACCAACTTCAACTCTCACTAAATTCAACTCTTTTGCGTATTTCACCAGCGGCAAGAGGTAAGGACACAATGTGATTTAGGAATGCATACTTTAGGCTTAACTTTCCAATAGGATGTGAACACCTACATGAAACATGGAGAGTGACAGCAATTCTAACCATTCATGGATGTGCTGTTGGAATGGGTGACACAAGTAGAGAGATATATACTGGGATGCTGTGGGAGACATCTTCAGACTTGGGGGCGACGATTGCTCATGTTACTGTGTAAGTGTTTGTATATTGTTCCACCCTCTGGTCTCATTGATGACATCAAGTCTACATTACAATCTTCTGCATAAGACATCATTTCTCCTTTCACCAGCTTCCAGGAAACAACCATAACACTTGGCGCAAACAACAGACCTACTTTAAAATTTTATTTTAAAGTTTGACAGACATAAAGTTCCCCTTTTCAACTGATGGGAAATAACTTGTCGGGTCGCATTCATGGAAACAATGGATACAGAGGAAGAATCCAGGCTAAGCCATTAAACACAGGTAACACAGCTCCACTCTCAGTGGCTCCTTTTTCAGTTTCTTCGCTGACTAAATATTTTCTTTGTTGTGCTAATGACCTTTCCACTAATAAGTCACTGTGGGGACGACCCTTTACTATAATCCTGGTCCTTCACTTACATTCTCATATGGTTCGGATTTAACAGAAAAACAACACGTTGGGTTATTTCTCGGCCCAGAGGAAGTGATGCCGCTGTGCCTGCGGCCATGTCCTGGAAGCGGCGGTGCTCAGGATGTGACCCCACAACAAGTGCCGGGCCGACCTCCGGTAGCTTCAAATTGAAAGCTGTGTCAGAGGCTCTGCAGGAGTCGTTCAATCTGACAGCTTGAAACACTCTAATGACGTGTTTGAAGCAGCGAAGCCCCAGAGAGATGGAACTCAGTATTTGGCTCGTGAAAAAAAAGCCTGGGTGGTGAACTAACAGTTTGACCCAGAGCGTTTGAGACCTGCCTCCTTAGACCTGATTTGTATCATCGGATTATTTCTTCACTTCTCTCCAAATGTAAAAGAAAAACTTCATTGGCAACAACACGTTCACCTTGTCAAACCCAGACAACTTGCCAAACTGAGTGAATCTCCAGCATCTCCAGCTCAATTAACTTTCTGTGTGAAGCCGCATCTCTCATGAATGGCACTGTGGGATTTCATCAATGTGTGAGCCAACTTCCAGGAATCAGCTTTCCTTCACAGTGTCAGCACAGCACACCTGAGCTGGTGCAGCACCAGAAACCCACACACCCACGGAGGAAAAGCCCTCTGCCATTATAGAGTGAGTTCTCCTGCCTCCGGACTGCCAACAGTCAGTGGTCAGAGGCCTTGTGTTTCGGGCTTGTAAGCGTCGGCCTATCCCAGTCTTTTGAACACGATTTCTCAAGAACGCCTAGAGGAAAGTTGCATCAAATTTGGTATGTTCTTGGTTGCAAAATCGCAAGTCCACTTTGAGGTGATTATCTTTAAATTGGTAGAAACTTGAACTCAAAGGTGAACCAGTAAGATTTGGGTGGTCAAAGGTCAAGGTTACAGAGAGAGTTTTTGTGAATGTGACATACCAGGAGCACCCAGGGAATTTCATTCCATTTAGCACAAATATTTTCTTGGACTCTAAAATGACTTGAATGGAACTTGAATGTGAATGGTCAACTCTTTTTTGCCTAATTGAGAACACACTGAGAGCTTTTATTTTTTTTTCAAAGTCTGCGCTAATTGTCATTCAGACTCAAAGAATAATACATTTGATTTGGGAGGTCAAAGGTCAAGGTCATGGTGGACTCATAAATCTAAATCTTTTTTGGTCCATGAAAATCTGCCTTAAGATAATTCCTTCAACTGATGACCAGTTGTAAGTTGGATTCAAAGATTAACTGATTATATTTCAGTGGTGAAAGGACAAAGGTCACAGAGTCCTCATCTGAGTCTGGAAAAAAGATGATGTAGACTGAAACTGCACTGGTTGTATCGATGGAAACATACAACCTTGGTGCAGTGATGCTAGTTGGCTCTGAATTAAGATTGCAGTAATTTGCATGGTGTGGTAGAGAAGTAATGAGTAGGAGATGGAATGTGAGCGTTAGAAGTCTCTAGTCACTGGAAGCAGTGATGGATGTTTCTGTGTTTGTGTGCATCACTTTATGTAAAACTACAACTTCATCATCACAATGACAGTAATTTTGATAATACAACATCCAATTTAAATTCTTATTATATTTCATCTCACTGATCAGAGGAGTCACTGAGCATCAGGATAATAACACAACATATACTCAGCAAGTGGCACTGATTCAGAGTAATGACTGTATTTTACTACTAAATTGAAGGCCTTGATAAACACATTCCACAAATAACATTGAGTAGATGTACATTCAGTCTGCTGTGTAATGCTTTACTGAGTACAAGGACATCATTTATGTATTTGATACACTCTCTTCAATACTATACATCTGGCTATCCATGCACGTTGATGTGCGTTTATGTTTTCTACTAAGTGTCTCTTTGCCTTCCAAATCCTGTAATAAAAAACGTTTAGAAAATCGAATTTCTGTCAGAATCTGTCCTCTCAGAATCCGCCCATCTTTGAGTTGTGGTTCATTTCCACAGTGAAGAATTAAAATCCTACAGAATCCAGCTTGGGTATTTTGTGGTAATGGGTACACTGAGACAAGAGACAAGTGATTTAATGTTCTATATCAACGCATAACAATTTTCTCCTCTAACTATTCATGCATATTTCTTAGTGCATGAACACGGTCATCATTTAAGCATCTCATGTGCAGACTGCATAATTTAAAGCTTTAATAAATATAATTAGTGGCCTATGGGTGTGTGTGTGTTTGTGTGTGTGTGTGTGTGTGTATGTATATAAAGATTGACTAAATGGCAGCTCCACAAAAATAAAGCCAAAGCATCTCTATCGCCACCTGGTGGCTGGCTGCAGTTGGGATAATAAATCCCGCCTCCTCCTTCATGTTAGTTGATGGGACATGGACCAAACTAAAAAGCCTGAGTTAACATCAGATATTTTTTCTTTTTTTTTTGTGAGATCATTCTCATAACAATGTTGAGGTGGTTTTTTTTTGTTATTTGTTTCAATAAAAATGAAAAGTCGTGATTGAAAGCTGAGACTGATTGAGTGGGTGTATCAACGGGACCTTGCTAGCACAGTGTGACAGTGTGTGTTAATACACACCTATAAATGTGTTTATATGTGGGTATTTAAGTTTGACTAATGACCCATTTCGTTTTTTCTGATGTTTGGTTTAATTTCTAAACAAATTAATCACTAGAAACACTTTCCCTCTTCCAAACACAAATGATTCAGGCGCCTTGCTCCCATCGTTGATTGGGACAGTTTACGTTAAGGTCATGATATTCAAATTCACCGTTAGAAGAAGACATTAGTTTTTAACAGGATGACACTGTGACTCGCTTTGGAAACCAAGCTGGTGCCATTAACAATAAACCCCGGTAGCGGTTGCATATTATTCAACCAAACCACAAGTATAAACCTCCCACGGCTTTAAACATTAAACACATCACAGCCCTTTGCTTAATCACGTTTTCCCTATAAAGTCAAACGCTGCAGAATAAAGTGGTTCAGGAAACCACACACAATCTCTGCCGCCTCCACAGATTGTGTTCTTGCTTGCATGACTCTTTGAGAAAGTCTACGAGACCGTTGGATGCTGCCGCGTTAATGTTTTTGGACACGGTGCTGGAATCCGTCGGCCCGTGTGTATTTTCACAAGACGTTTGTGACGTGAAAAATCTACTGTCGAAACGCCGGTTGTATTTCTTTGGCACGTTATAAAACAAAATATCCTTGAGTGCGCTGTCGCATTGTCTCCTGCTTCTGCCCCCTCACTGACTGCACTCGGGGCCAATCCAAGCAAATAAGTCAGCGTGCCCATGAAGATGATTTGGAAGCAGCAGCAGTGGGGGGGTTCTCTTTCTCAGCCGCGTGACTCTTTAAAAGCAGAGACGTTGTTTAACTGCTTGGAGAGGAGGGTCTGTCGCTCGGATGTTGTCCTCTTGTCAGTGAGACAGACATTACATCACTGAGAGCAGCTGTGGGACACTCTCCTCCTCTCCTCGTATGTTTTGGATAAACCAGTAAAACTCGATCGCTGTCTTTCTTTCAGTTATTTCAAAGCCGGACAGATCTACCGATTGATGCACATTGGCAAATGAGTGTCGTTTAATTTTTGTCCTCCCAAGAAAACAATAAGCACGACTACTTGTTCTGTTCTCAAATTTCACAATAATATTACGACCATCTGCCAACCTAAGAACCGTCCTTTTCGGCATGAATGGTTGGTCATTCATCTACAATTGTCTGGCGATTCATTAATTTTAATACTGTATCCATCTTCTTCAGCAGCTATGACACTGTGGCCGAAAGGTCCTGCCGAGTCAACAGCCGCAGGAAACAGGAAACCTCTTAGTAACAGGAGAAAGAGCTTTATTTGTCTTGTAAAATGTCTTGGGGACACGGGTGATGAAACCATTAAATGGTTACGGGAGATGTAATCCTGCTGACACTGATGGTATCACAGATAAGTGGGTGGGGAGCGCACCACATGAAACTCAACCCGCCGCCCCCCCGCCCGAAAGCTTCGCCGCTCACCTTGCCGTCCGCAAATCAGGGAAATGGAGCCATGAAATTCCACTCATCAGCCTCCTCCCCCCCCATCTCCCCCATCTCCCGCTTCTCTTTTTCCCCTCAGTCAATCAGGATGGGGTCCAAGTCCCCCCCCCCCCACCACTACCACCACCACCACCACCAGCGCCGCTCACTGCTCAAGCTACCATTTCCAACCCCATTCTCCTGCTGACTAATTAGTGTTATGGTTAGTTAGCATTTTTGGCAGCCGGGGGGGTTCCCAGTGACATTATGTGTAAAGCACTTGTCAAAACAGCGGTTGGGGGGAGCCGTGCTGGTCCACCGGCTGATGGGGTTGAGGTAACGGATGGGGTGGTGGGGGGGTGGGGGGGTTGGTGGTAGCCAGGGAAATTTGCGGGTGGGCTAGAGACGGGGGGGAGCGTCTGGCATCTCAGCCCAGGCCCTGACAGCTCCAGTCTCCAGGCACTCTGCCCGCCACAGCACCGGGAATCTGAAAGACAGGCAGCATTAGCCGAGTTTGGCGGCGGCGAACTGCAAACCGATGCTCGCTGCCCAGAAACAATCCGCTCCCCCCCCCCGACACATCAGGTCCTATCTGCTCATGTGCTGCAGCGCTCCAGCTCGGCTGCTGTCGTCATCTGACCATAATTTCACCGAGCGCAAAAAGTAAACAAAGGAGAGAGTATTCCAGGGAGCTTTCATCCCGCCTCTTCATATTTTACCTCCTTTTCTGCTTCTTCACCGTCTCCCCTGTTGTCTCCTACTCCCTTTTTTTCCCTTTATTCGTTTGCCTCCTCCTCTTACCCTCACTTCTTCACACTCTTTTCTCCCCTCACACACTCCTGCTCCTCGCTTCTCCTCTTTCCTCCCTCTATATCAGATTAGACCTTGAGCTGGTGTTTTTCCATGTGTCTTCTGTTTGCCTGGAGTCGTATCTCCTGCTCACCGCCCATCTACCTCTGATCTGAACTGATGCCCCACTGACAAGCTATCAGTCATGTCAATAGGGAAATCCCTTCGTAATGTGGCTTGTTATGAGAGTCTGGGAGCATGTTGGGCTCCAGAGAGGAGACGGGTTACACATTCCCTCCGGCACAGTGAGGAGGTCATATGGAGCACAGAGGTGACCTTTAGGCCTTGTCCAGATTGTATCTTTTTGAAGTGGTAATTTTCCCTACGGAATATAAATCAATCTCTGTCCAAACGAGAACACAATAACAACTACAGTCGCTCAAAGAAGCATAACAGTCCAGCCGATGGACTTAAGGTCGACATCAATGATCCATCAAATGCCAGAGAAAAACGCTGCGGGTAACATCGGGCAGCGGTGTTTAATTTAGCTGGAAACTTCTAAAGATCTTGTGTGTAGAGACACCGGTAGACAGCCGCCATTGTTGTTGTTGTTTCTCGCACATGTTCATTACATAAAGCAACTGTGGGCATGCAGGACCAAATACTCTTCACTGACATGTTGTAAATTGCTTACAAAATTTGCTTATGTAAACTTATAAGGAGTTCCCGTCTTTGCACATCACTCTTTTAGTATTTTATTGAGTTATCAAACTGTCAATATGACTCAGAGCATTCTGGGTACGAGATAGGAGTTGGCCTTACTGAATTTGTCTCGAAACCGATGATGACTGATACTGATACATTTTATTATTGAAATTGACAAATACACAATGTTGTTTTAAGAGTTTAATATCTCCTTTACAAACATAGTCACTGCCAAATATTTTCCTTCTCTGTCGGTCAGTTAATCACATCATTGTGTGAATTCTGTGGGAAAACAACAGCAAAGAAGCAGAGAGATCATGTTTTCGTGGGCCAAGAATGTGAAAGTGAAAGGCCTGAGAGGAATCCATCATTCTAACAATATGTAAAGACTTGCAGAAATGGAAGAATTTTATATTCCAAATATAACAACCAAGATATGAGAGAATACAAATGCAGTATCCACCTTAAAAAGTAATAACTACAGTTTTTATCAGTGTTATGTACAATTTAGAACTGACTTAATTTTTATGTTTATAATATTTTTTTAATTTGGCTAATGCAAAAGCTGAAAATGACTAATTCCTTAAGAAAATCTTACTCGAAAAATGTGTATTTAGAATATTAGGGCTGGGCAACGATTAAAAGTTTTAATCGCGATTAATCGCATGATTTCCCTGATTAATCACGATTAATCGCATTTGTATACGCAAAATCCAATAATGAATTAAAAAGGAGTGTATAGCGCAATTTTATTTTCAATGTTCTGCCATATGAACGAAAGTGCCATAACATTTGTTGTGCAAACACTTTTAACATCAGCATTTAATACAGTTGCAGTTAAATAAAATATTCAGTGTAAATCTCAACTTAACAATGTTATCAAAGCAAATACAAAATTAAAGCTCAATGCCACTGCTAGGGCATTAATGTTATCCTCTTCGTTATGAAAAATGTATACTCCTCCCTGCGTCTAAAGTAGTCTGCCGAAGCCTCGCTCCACTCGCTGTTTTGTTGAGTGATTTGCTGATATCAACTGTGTGTTTTGCATTTAGGTGATGTTTTAGACTGGAAGTGCTCCGGTGATAAGAAAATTCACCTTGGCAGTGGCTACAAATTACTTTGGTTCTGTCGACTCCGCCGTCTGGAAGAACTTTAAAATGGAAATGGCCATGTAAAAGCTCCGTAGCCTTATCCATGGTTGTTTATCCGCCAATTATTTTCTTTTTTCCGGTTCCGCAGCAGTCAGCAACAGACTTTCACAAAATAAAAGCCTGACTTTCACAATAAAACAATAAATAATCAAACCTGAGTTAATGCGAGATAAAATAATTAATCGAGTTAACTCATCACTTGAGTTAACTCGATTAAAACGAGTTAACTTGCCCAGCCCTAATATATATATATATACGTGTACTATTTATAGAAGTCTATACATTTCTATAGGTACACAACACACTAGCTTGTAGTCAAGAATTTTACCATTTGTGATTTAACGTCACCCACCTTGTAGATGACTTTTAACTCTCACCTCACTTACGGCCTCGATCCTCTGCCAGTGCTTCACTGCCCAGAATCCGACCCCATATCCCCCCGGTCCTGCCCCCCCGCCCCTCTCCTGAGAGTGGTATTTATTTGAAAAGTACAGTCTACTCTCATTGATTTATGGCTTTTAAAAGAGAGGCTTTATGGTATCCCTGCCAGTTTAAGGCTCCCAGGGTTGCTCACAGGTTTTTTTGGCTGGATGTGAACTTTCTTTGTCAGACAAGACCATTACTC
This sequence comes from Limanda limanda, assembly GCF_963576545.1. Classification (NCBI taxonomy): domain Eukaryota; kingdom Metazoa; phylum Chordata; class Actinopteri; order Pleuronectiformes; family Pleuronectidae; genus Limanda; species Limanda limanda. The sequence goes on along the minus strand of NC_083644.1, from coordinate 12,297,739 downwards.
GTCATCTGTCCACACAGTACAGTGCATTCACAAGTTCACTTTCTCAGACCGTCGTACAATACCTGCACACTGCAGAATAGCTTTCTTTATTTTTCCATCAGCGGGGTTTGCTCCCGCTGGATGCAGACTTACGCACAAAGCTGAGTTTCCTCAGAAATCCCCTCGGAAGCCCTTTTTTCTCTTCCCTCTGGATATTGTGGTGATATAGAGGCGAGTTTTTCTTCAAGTCCTCAAAGTCCCGATGAGTGGTGTTAGAGAAGGAGGCAGGTTGCTTATCAGCATTTTCCATCCGTGACCCACATGTGTGATTTCACACCACACACTGTTTCACTAAACAGGCCTGCGGGGCCCGGTGCAGAGGCCAAGAAAGCACTCATGCAGTCAGACTCTCCTGTTTGTCCATCTATCCACCCTCACAATCATACACACACATTCTCACACACTCTCCCACTTCCTAAAGTCCAATCCAACCTCGTCTTGCTTCAGATACTGTTGCAGCAGAAGCCCTGTGTAGTGCAGAGGCTGTAAGAGAGAGTTCCACAGGGCAGAGGAGCTCATTAATAATGCAGCAGAGAGGAGCCGGTGGCTGGGTGCGGTGGAGGGGAGCATCTGCCCCCGAGGCTTGGAGGTCCGGTCAGGCCCCACAGGCAGAGTGATTGGCTGATGCCCTCAGGGCATTGGGCCACTGACACCAGAATTGCCTGAGGAAGCCTGGTGAGGAGCCCTGCTGTTTGGATTAGCCCCGCCAGACTCATGTGTGTGTGTGTGTATGTGTGTGGGTTTTCCATGTGTGTGTTTATGTTTCTCCGCGTGTTTGCTTTTGTGTGCGTAAGAGCGGGCGGTGCAATCAGTAACTATTAGCACCTCTGATTATTATCGCTGTATTTAATGCTTAGTGACAGGCTGAGATGTACATAAATACACACACAGACGCACACTGATAACCGCAGCATATGCATGAATGAGTGAAGCCTTCTCGAAAAACCTGGCTGCTAGCCGGGCCTTTTGGTTTTTTTGTTCTTTCGCTGGTGGAGTCTGCATGACAAGCAACCAGTTCCAACCACTGTGTCACTGCACAATGTCACACAGCACACTGAAGCCCTTGGAAAAAAATGTATCATAAAGTCTTACGGCGTTGTAATCTCAAAGCGTGTTTCCTTTGATAATCGCAGTTTAATGAAACTCTGGTTATTCTCAGCCAGATCCGCTATTATGATGCACGCAAAACCCCCAATTGCCTGTCAACGCCAAAGAAGCTCAAAGTGGCCGTAAATCACGCGGAAATATGAGATTTGATTTTCCCTGTGTTCGTTGTGTTACTCACTAAGGAGACATCCCCACAAACAGAAACCCGATCTCCACTTTAAAGTTTCCGAAAAGGAAAGCCCCAATTCTTCCAATAGCAGAACGACGCTGGCTTATCTTACCGAGGTTCTCTGTTCTGTGATGGCTGCTCGCTGTAATTACCACCAACACTAACCAGGCTCCAGCTGTTCACAAGATGGCTGTGCGACACCAACGTGGTTTGGAACCGTACTTCTCCTGAGAAGCCTCGGCTGGGGAGAAACCCCACCACTAGTCCGTCCTCTCCCCCACTTCCATATCTCCAAATTATAGGAATGTGAGTGTGAGGGCATGTCTGGTTTGTGCTGCAGACATTCAAAGAGCAATCTCCACTGTTCGGGAAGGGACCGGTGGGCTTCGATTCAAACCTGCAGGTGGTTACAGTGCAGTGGCTGTGAAACACATTATCACCGGGGTGATCCCGCTCTTAGCTCCCCGTCTTCGGCCCCCCTTCCTCCCACCAGGCGGAATGACATTTATAGGGTCCCGTGCAGTGGACTGTGACCGTGAAAACCATTGAACGCACATCCCACCCTTCCTGCTCCGCAGCATGTCAGTTAGATAGAGGAGAATGGAAAGTCCGCAGGGTAGAGCAGAACGCTCGGCTGGCTAGTGAGCGTGGTCTGCTTTATCTCAAAATATGGAAATGTGGGCTGTGAGCTGATTTTACACTAGTGACCTACGGAAACGTGTATGCAAATATCAGGCTTCTGTTGTGTTCATCTGTGCTATGTCTATTTCCTTTTCTCTTCAATACACATTTAGACTCCCTAATCAAATAATGATACATCCAATTTAACATGATTATCATTTATTCATAAATCCCCAGTAAGAACCTTGAATGGAATATACTGCAGTTTTGTAGAATTGCATTATTTTTCAAAATATTCTCATGTAATAAGATTTGATCTGTCAAAAATGTTATCATCTTTGTTGATATAATTTTTTCTTCGAGTCTGATTCATACAGGGAGGAAAACTCATCCTTAAGATTTCAGTACAAGTTGATTTGGCGACACCTGTGGTTGATGGTGGTACTAGCTTGTGCAGTTTAATTCCAGGGCAAATACTTGCAGAACCTACAGAAGAAGAGAAACTAGAATGTATTTAAGTTAAGTTTTTAAAAAGAGTCGGAAGAGTGCAGTGTGTCGATTGTAGTGTTTTACCTATTGTTCACTGTAGCTTGTCAATGTTATTAGGTCTCAGTAGAATAGGCTTTTTAAAACTTTAAAGCATGTGTTCTGCTTTTTAACAGATAATCGCTAATTATGGTGATGAATCATTCTTTTGATTGGAATTTAATGTGCAGCATATTCAGGGAGCATTAGCAATAACTTGATGCAGCTCTGATATCTGGCTGGATGAAATGACTGCAAATCAATATTATTATTGTTAAAAACTTTGACCTCAATTACGATTTATGAATGATTATTTTATATCTTCAAACAAACTGAGGATCAAACATATTTAGTTATCAATCGATGATGTCGGATCATAAAGCCGATCGTTAAATATTAATAAACACAAAGTAAACGGTTCTGTCCGGGTCCGGATAACTTCTGCTTAGCGATTGTGTTTCCTGTTCAGGGGAGTGAGGAGGGAGGACACGCGTCAGGTTAATATGACAATACAGCACAAAATGAATGCAGGGGAAACCTGACAGTTTGTGAATGCACCCATCGGGGGAAAAGGATTGACCGAATTAACTGACATGAGCAAGATTAAGTTGATACATTCCCGGTTAATTGCCAAGTCCTACTCTGATAAAGTTTAAATTGAAGTCATTATTCAACAGCGAGATCAAATGAAAAAAGCAGCAGTTTCGTAAAAGACATGGACGACTCTGACTCTAATGATGAAAACTACCAGTGAAGAATTTTAAATACGTTTTTACATTACTTTATGTTTAGATTTAATTTTACACCAATTTGTCATAAAATAAAAATATACCATGCTCTATTTGATTAACTGGACTAGCAATGAAAGTAAATATTTCGTGACTCTGGTACTGGATTAAATGATTTTAATGAGTAGGATGTTTTTTGGGAGGTTTTCTGGGCAAACATGCACTTCAAAGAGCATAAGTAATGTCGATCCACCACAGACTGCTTGTAACGTTTCCCATTTGCTTGTAAAACCGGGCAGATAACAAGTTGATACGGAATCAAAGCGAGTTGCTGTTTGCTGGTGAAGGACAAAACGGAGGAAACGTTGGGGGGGGGGGGGGGGATGAGGGCTGTGGAATGTCTGGCAGTCTGTGTGACTGGTTGGCTGCCTGGTTAGCTGGTTGGCTGCTTTCTCTAAATGTGCCTTTCATGGATATTTATACACACAAGTCCTGAAAAGACGCCCAAGTAAACCGCCGTCACTTACCCCCTCCCCACCCCCCCCCACCCCCAGCACCACACCCCGACGACACACATGGCCGCACGGAGGACGATTGCACAGCTTGCCACTCTCTCCTCCGCCTTCATTTCCCATTACGACACACACGTGTGCATTAAAATACACATAAACATTCTCAGCAACCAATCTCCTCACTCAACTCCTCGTGCTCACACACAAAGGGACTGATAAACCCCAAAAGTGCTGCTTTATCGTTTGCAGATATTTATTTTACACTGTTTATAGTTCTGAATGTCAAAATCATCTGGGAAAGTGTGCTCCGACATGTTGATTTAAGAGAACATTTACATAGGCTGCACTCGGTCCTCTCGCTTCTTTGTCTCTCCGTTTCCTTTCCTAACCAGAACCACATTGGCCGTGCCTTTGAACGCCAGCGCACCGAGAGCGGCTCTACGTGTGGAACCAACTGAGCGGGCACACGCGCTGCTGGGCCCAGGCCAGGCTAATAACTGTACCATATTAGCAGGTCACAGAAAAGCCATGTTTTTACATGTAGTGAGCTGAAGTCAAATAAACCGACGGTTTGCCATAAGCTTTGCCTGGTGCTCTGAATGATTACCTTGTCAAAATTACTTGGGGAGTATATATTCATTCGGCCGCTGATGAAGCTGTAAGAATTGGTCTGACGTGAGGTTTGCGCCCCTTCTGCTCTGCATGTGAGTTTGCTGCAATTACATGAAGGTTTGTGGTTAACGTGACAGAAGAGACATGTTTCTAATGTGCATTATAGGTTCGTGGTCAGGGTCTGCACAAGAGGTAAATGTGAACAGTGCCACACGAGCAGTTTAAAGGGTTATCAATAATACTTATACTACCAAAAAATGCCTTATTAATTTAATTTATGTGATGGTTTGGATTAAATATTAAAATCACTGATTTAACCAAATGACTCGTCAGATGATGAGAATTTGTAGCTGTACACTGTGCCAAACGGGAAAAAAATATTCTTCAAGGAATGTTTGAAATAATACAGTGATTATTTTCATGTAATTTATGAGTGCAGGGAACATAGGTCATCTCAGTTTGTCATTGAATATGAACAATTTGGAGCAATAACCTATAAGAGGAGCCAGACTTTTTTATTAAATCTAAGGGGTGTGAACATATTTCTCTCCTTACTCCTTATTCATTTCCACATTAGTTTAGTTCGAAGTCATTACTGGCCTGCTGATACAAGCAGAAAGACTTTTCCATACCATACGTTGTTGAATATTTAATGACAAGGACAGAGGTCATGTTTTCATCCCTGTCCATTCAATTGGTTTGTGTGTTTGTTTGTTTGTTTGTTTGTGAGCAATATTAAACAAAACAAATCTCATCGGATTTTGATGAAACCTAGTGGGAGGTGGTGGTATGTGTGAGAGAGGAACCCATTACATTTTGGTGCAGATCCGGATCAGGGGGTGGATCCAGGAATAGGGTTTCACTTTCATTTGAATTGAGAAATAGGATGTTCAAGTTTCAACATTTTCCCAGGGAGAATCGATTTTGAGGAAAAGATCCGTAATGTTTTAGGACCTGATATCTGAGTGTAAATGGTACATTGTTTTGTATTTATAGAGCGCTTTTCTAGTGTGGATGACCACTCAAAGCTCTTTACAATACAGTTTTACATTCACCATTTCACACACACATTCACACAGTGCATCTCTTAGCAGCACTTTGTTGTTCTATGAGGGGCAATTCGGGGTTCAGCATCTTGCCCAAGGACACTTCGGCATTGCAGATGGGGAAGTCTGGGGATCGAACTGCCGACCTTCAGGTTGGAGGACGACCGCTCTACCCCTCAGCCACAGCAGCCCAGTGTGTGTCATTTGGTGCAGGCTAATTGAATTTAAAGGCACTGTTGGGCCTTGGCGGAGCTTTGCTGTCTTTATTTTACTGTCGTTTAAGCACAAACAGTGACAAGCAGGTCTTGTGTTTAAGAAACATGGAGATGTTCAGTTCTAAGACTCTGGTTTATTGGCTTCCTCATACTGACATCTTCTTTTGCCAGGCATTGAAAATCATCTCACGTGCAAGACACAAAAAAAAATGTAATTCTAGAATTACAAAGCTAATTATAAAGCAACAGAACCAACAGCACGACAAACACTATGGCTCTCACGACGATTCACTGTCTCACCTCTACTGCTCCGATGTGTTTACTGTTTGTCGGAGTCAAATTTGAACGTCTGTGGGGAGATCCATAAATCCTGTAATTAGGAGTAGCAAATAGACTCAATTAATTAGATTTTTTCCTTCTTGAAGACAGAGAATTACACTCATGCACAAACAGAAATGAATTCACTTGGAAGTACTTTATGTATGGACAGCTGTCGTGTGTTCAGTCGGGTAGATTTAAGTAGATTTAAAGTAAGAAGATTTGGCTTTAAGTCTTATCTATACCATATTATAAAGGGAATAAGAGGGGATGGTGGGGGGTGCTGAGTGGTGCACTGACATCCTCCATGACCGGACTGACTGGGCAGACTTTTTGTTAGAGGGTCAGACGCTGTGACCACTTGCTGCTCCCTTTGGGATTTACATTTTATTGTGAAGTCTGGTCTACTGCAGTGCTGCTTCCTTTTTCACAGAGATAAAAAGAAATTGCACAAACATCAGCCAACATTCAAAGGAAATTAACGCTATGACAGTTTTGTCGGTTTTGTGGCATGCATGGGATGTATGACATGATGTGACAACAAAGAAACCGCACCTTTTTATGCACAGTATAGTATTGATATACACACCAGCATCTGAGTGTTGGTTTGAATCCTAGAATGTAAATAAATATGGATGACACCTCCCACTTTACAAAAATGAAGCCAATATATCCTATCGATGTATTTATTACTTGGTTTGTTACGTGTCCTATTTGATAACATGGAGGTGGCGGGGTTGATGACATACAGTATATTATTGCCAGCCACAAGGAGCAGACACTTTATCATCACTTTTGGGGCTCCGTCATGTCATCCATCTTTACATACAGTCTATAATGTATAGTTTGGACTTTTGGTGCTCCAAAGTTCAATTGTGTATGTTTGCATTGTATTGATATACGGGATAACTGTTATTCTCTGGGGGGAAAACGCACACATACGCAAACACAAACACACACGCACAGCACTTATTTTGAATCCCTGAATGTTTATTCCAGTCCTTCTCTACTCTCCGTCGGTGTAATGCATGTTGTCAAGAAACAATAAAAGTTTAAATCAAAACAGAGCCTCCGCTTGGAGGAAGGTAATGGAAGTCATTAGAGGACGCCATTCTTCAATAGTTATGCGTGTGTACTTGTCTATCATGTGTGCGTGTGTATCTGTAATAACTCACGTATTATACTGCTATGCATGTGTGGACCTCGGTCACGTTGAGGCACACTCACATGCATCTGCACAATCACTCTGTTTACAGGCTTCAGACAGGGTCCCTGAGTTCCAGCCATTACTCACAGCGTTAGAACTTTTTAATAGGAAACCTGGTGAGATTTGGGTCGGTGGAGACTCATGCACAGACAATAGCTCGTTGATGCTAGCGCCGTGTCACTCCTACCTTCTCACTCCCTCTGCGCCTTTAGGTGCTGACAGACTGATAGGCAGCTATTGTTCCTCGTCTGAATCGGAGGAAGGCGAGCTGTGGCCTCTCCCCTGCTCTCTCGCTTCCCTCCCTCACTTTACGGCCTTTTTCTCCCTCTCTTAATTTCTTGCTCGCTTTCATTACGTCCCCCTGCTTTAGCTCCTAGCACTCTTTTTTTCGATCTTGATTTCGCGGATCTCCCCCGTTTACTTGCCCACTCATATCCTGCACATTTTCCCCCTTTGTTCTAGTTCCTCCCTCTCATCTCACTGTCTCTTGCTTCCCCCTCCCTGGCTCTTCCCCACCGTGCATCTGTCATTCCCACTCTCCCTCCCTTTTTATCTCCCGACTGTACGTATCCGTCTATCCGGGCCTGGGGTGCCACAAGCAACTTGGCAGGTCACATTCTCTGCTCCTCCATCTGCTGGCTTGATCTCCAATTTCACTTTATCAACACTGTCATCTCGTTTTCTGCATTGTTCCCCCTCTCTCACTGTCTCTTGTGCTCTCTCCATCCGTCTGTGTCATCACCTACATTTGTCCACGATTCCGCCCGCTCTCCTAGCGCTCTCCGCCCAAAGTAACCCCGGGGGACCAATCTGGGGCAACTTCATGGTGAAAAGCATGTTCAAAGTTCAAAGCAAAGTTTGCTCTGCGGTGGCAGTTTAAATTAAGACAACTGTTATCTTCTAAAACTCGCCGCAGCGGTGTCACGCTCTGATAATTGCTGCAGCACTTTATGATAATTGGGGTGTTATCAGAATTCCACTGTGGTAAGGACACCAGATATCCTGTGTCTTCAACGTGTCCTGTTTGAGCACACGGCAGAGAGCAGGGTTTTTAGTGTGAAGGTGTTAGAGCAAACAACCCTGATGTTTTTTTATTTCTCTGAAAATTAAAAGATTGTTAAATGAAATGAACAGTTTGGGAAATAGCGCTGTTCACTCTCTTGCAGTTAGATGAGAGGATCAACAGCACCCTCAGGTCTGCACATTAAACACAAAACTACCTCCAGCAGCTGTTTAGCGTAGCGTAGCGTGAAGAAGGGGTGACGGGGGAAAACATCTCGACTCTGCACTTTCCAAAAAGTAACAGCATCTGCCAACGAGCACCTGGAGTCTGCTTCATATTTACCGCACGGACCCGAGGGGGCTATATAGAGCTACTCTCTTAAGCTAAGCTAACTGAGCTGAGATTAGATGAGTAGAATGAATGAATAATTTCCAAAGTGTGTTAAAGTTTTAAATACCACTTTCAGGTGAAAAAGAGTTTTCCATTGTGGGGTTTCCTCTTTCTTTCACATATATCAATCAGTAACAGGCCCCTGAAAGCTGTGCCAGTTATTTTTTGGAGTTCTTGACGTTTCTTGCTATATACATTACTTAATGCATTTTTAAATTCACAACATATGGCAGCAGCTGTTTCTTAGTATATGTGATGGAGGCACAGGGGAGGATGCCTCTTTCCTCCATCCACTCATGCTGCATTCTGGCATCAGTCCACTGAGTGGCAGTGTCATGTCACGGCTAAGGCTTCACACAGGCACCATCTCCTGCCACCAAAACACACACGCACACACACACAAACACACTTTTACAGCTATCTTAGTGAGGACATTCATTGGCATAATACATTCCCTATCCCCTAACCCTAACCATCCAAACTAAATGCCTAACCCTTAACCTAACCTCAACCTAATCCTAACCCGAACCCTTAAACCAAGTCTTAGCCTCCACACAGTTCATAAAAGGGGGGTCACAAAGTGAGGACCGGCCAAAAGGTCTTCACTTTCCCAAAATGTCCTCACTCCGTAGTTTGTAGACTCAAACCGGTCCTCACAAAGATAGCTGTACAAGAGCACACACACACGCACACACACACACACACACAAACACACACACACACACACACACACACACACACACACACACACACACACACACACACACACACACACACAGTCTTTTCACAGACCAGTTGGAAAGCTATATGGCCAGAATGAGGGAAACACACACACACACACCAGGCATGCACAGACACTCACATGCAGTAAGAGAACAATCTCTTCTGTCTCTGACAGCACCAAGTGACACTTTACAATAACACTATGGTCTGAGGGGAGAGAGGAAGTTGACTTAACGAAGTGTCTGGGAATGAAAGGTGGCCTGTCTCACTCGCTCACAGGAAAGGTCAAAGTGGAGCAGCCAGAACAGGCCGGCCTCCGAGAGAACGGGTCTCACTTTCACTCTCTTCGGGGATGTCACAAGCACATTTTAAAGAGTGTCCACTCAACAAATGACGTGGACTTGCTCAAAAATAATGGCCAGCACATAATAAAAACGTTTAAGTCCAGGGCACATTGCAATATGTCTCATTTTCCCCCATCTTTTATTGGACCCTCTATGACTTTTAATCAAACACCTGCCTCATTCTGTTTTTGAACAACAAATCCTCAACCTCTTTTTGAATACCCTCGCAAAGTAAGTTATGTTTGTTTGTTATTCAGCAGGATTACACAAACACTATTGGATGGATTACCACACAACTTGATGAAAGGATGAGAAATATAATAAGTTTTAGTACAGAGAATCAAGGAATTCAAGAGTTTTACAAAGTTTTCATGGATTTCTTTGAGAATAATTCATGGCTCCTGATATAAAAAGTGCGGAATGAAGGACTGATATTTATGAGTGTGTGTGCAATTTGGTGAAGATCCAAATAAAACTGCAGAATGAGTGAATTTAAATGTGGTCTGAGGGCCTGCTGGGCGGAGGTGTGCACTCTCTGATTGCCCTTCTAGGTTGATATTGAATTTATGCACTATGCTTTAATATGTTTGACCAGATAATTGAGGATGTTGCAACCTTACTTGCTCCTTTTTATATAAACAATATGTTCAAGTGTTTTAACATGTGCTACCTTTAAGACAAAGGCAAAAAATGTTTGCCAATCTTCTGCAACCTCCAAATCCCAAATATATCAAATTTAACAATCCCTATATCAAACTATGGCAATGCATTCATGTTTACACATTTTAAAGAGTGTCTCAGTGTGAAAACCATAGCAGCAGAGTATTAAATATAAATGTGGCCGTGTACAAATGTCCACTCGCTGCTTTATTTGCCTGTATGTTCTGATTTTTCTCATTCTGCACATGCTCATCCCCGACAGTGCGTCTGTGTCCACTTGGCTTTCATTTATAAAGAATGGAGGAGTAAGCCTGTTCCTGGCACACGGACACACCACATACTGTATACATTCACTTCAGACAGACTCCTGTTAACTCCTTAAAGGTCCAATCTGTAAATATAGCACGGTGTTGAAACACTGCTATGCGACTACTGGCCGGGTTTGCTCCGTGATTTATTGCATTGAGGACAATGTTTTCAGGGAAAGTTATTGTCTCGGCTCTGGATACAAGGACTCACGGGGTCTGGCGGTGAAACATGACTTTTACATGTGTTTGGAGTCTGTACAAGGTTTATACAGAAGAGTACAACCACAAGGCAGAGCTATTAAGATATAAGATTTAGATATAGATATACACTAGATGATAATGATATCTAGATAGTTAACTGTAGGCCATGTAATGCAGTGTGTGCATTTGATAAATTCATAGATCAAATATATAGGTTCAATTATTTCAATAACATTGCAGAGAATTTACTTTTAATGTCTTAATCACCATTTAATCCAACAACCATCTATAATAATACAATACAATAATAATCCTGACCATTTGACTTTCCTCGTACTCATATTGCTGTTTTCTCAGGAAGTACAAAGATGAATCGAGGGCTAGCTTTCAAAGTTTGTCACAGTAAGTAAATAATCGCACAGTCAGATAGCGGAAAATTGGACCTTACACTTTCAGAATGGAAATGTATTTCATTGTGTTGCTATCTATGACTTTCACAACTCATGGAACTCATGAGTTCCCCAATGAGGTTATGTTTTCCCCCCTGTCCATTTGTTTATTGGTTTGTTTGTAGGCAGGATTACACAAAAACTGCTGAACTGATTTCCATGAAACTTGCTGCAAGGATGAGTTAAGTGTCATCCTTAACATGTAGCTCTGGATCCAGATCAGTGGACAATATCCAGGATTGTTTTCACTTTCTTGAACATTGGGAGACAGGACGTTAAACAACCAAGGGGGAAAAATGCACAAAATGTCATCACATTTCAATCACATTTAGGGAACTGATACTGTATCTATGAGTGTGTGAAGTGTGGTGCAGCTTGATCGGTCTGTGCTGTACTGTGCCAAGCTAGTTGTTGTTGTGCAGCTTCACAAAGAAAATCTGTGTCATGACTCTGACACTAATTCCTGGCAGTTTGGGCCGATGATTGAAATAGATGGTGATACTATTGTAGCAGATCACTATAACATTACAACATTGTCAACTGTGGCCACTTATCCACTGGAAAGAAAAGCCAAACAACAAATAATGTCTTATGTCTTTCTGGGTATTATTCTTCAAAGATTTAGTTTCTCTGCAGCGGATTCTTTCTTATGCAATTCTGGCTTCATCTGAAACAAGGAGATTGTCAATATCATCTTTAAATACAAGACACAAGTGCAACTTTACAGACTGGCTCTTTCGAGAATTCCAGTAGATTAATGGGAAAAGGAGAGATTCCTAAATCAAAATCCAAAGACAGTTTATATCCCAGCAATAATTGGTTACAGAGGAGAAAACAAAGGTAGCAAATGTGGAGAAGGTGTATGCTGGGAGAGAGCTTTCCGTTGATTTGTGTGTTGGCGGCAGCAGCCTTTTAGTGCAAATGTGTGTGTGTGTGTGTGTGGAGATGGTAGGGCTAGAGCTTCCAGATGTGGAATGGGCAACCTGCCTGCCGGGACCCAAACACAGGAACTTCCCCCTGACGGCTGAGATTAATCAAAACCTGGGGAATCTCTACAGCAAGACGAAGAGGGAGTGTGTGTGTGTGTGTGTGTTTACTTGTGGGAGGATGAGTATGTTTCTATACATGTGTTTTTGTGGGTGCGTGACTACCAAATTCCTGTACAAAGGGAGAGCTGCGAGTCTTTGCCAAGTCTGTTGATTTGTCGTCCGCTGCCTAGAGAAGGAATTCGACCCTCAGCTTTATTGATGGTTGCCTTTGGGAGGAGACTAATACTAACGCTGTGATGGGAAACACGTAGTCATCCTGGCACGCACGCAGTATTTACAATACACCCAACCAACGCAAAGTATATTTTCCCCCAAAAAATTTCAATCTGATTATAAATCAGCACATGTGTCCGTACAATAATCACCCGGTCAAAACACATTTACCGCATCCCTACCGATGGTTTTCAGACTCAAAGTCTTGCTGGTGGAAACACATGCGCTTGTGTCAGAGGCAATCAAAATGGGTTTGCAGCCTTTCATGGAAGACTTACAGAGTTTGCCATAATCTCAAGGGCTTGGTGCAATTTAAAACTCCCTCTATTGCCCTCCACTATCAGTTGAGGGCTTTGGTAGGTTAATGGCATTTCACTAACTTTCTCTTAATGCATTTTTCAGTCTTTGATTCACGCCCCAGTGCACTCTTTTGCAGCTCTTCCCCGCTATCTGACGGGACATCACGTCCTGGCGTTTATCAATTAATTGCACACTGCTCCTGGGTGCCATTGTGAGCCATTCAGATTTTTTTTTTCCCTTCTTCAGTAAATGAGTGATGCTCGTCTTTACGGAGCTTCCCTAGGTGGAGGAGAGTAATTACTGACAGGCAAGGCTCTGGACACATCTTTGGGTCCTGCTCCAACCTGCTGTGACATCGGTGCTCATTAATGTAGGGAAATCAATGGTGCCTCAGCAACACTGAACCATTCATCATTGTCCTGTTTCACAGTTTATAAGGGGGGGGGGGGGGGGGGGGTTGTAGGTTGACCCACTGAATACAGCTAGATGCAGACATAGGTTTACAAAACTAAATATCAGTTTGGTTATTTTGGTTTCCGTCACCAGTCTCTTACAGAAAAAACTAAACATTTGGGATACATACACTTTCTTGCTTTCTCGACAAGAGTTCGGGAAGAAGGTTGATGTCACTTTCATATCGGCACATTGGGAACTGGAAGGACACTATGGGTCCAAACTTGCAGTATCAGCTGCTCACTCTTTAGTTTGTGTACTCGGAATTTGTTACATGTAAGTGCAACCACTGGACCGCAATAGATTGATTGAATTCTGCGGGTAATACCATTTTTGGATATGCCCATTCATTGGGATCAGTGCCAAAATGTAGCGGGTTCTTTGCTGCCCCACACTGCGTCCTTCCACCAAGTTGCATGGCAGGCTAATCTGCCCGGTAGGGTTTGTGTAATCCCGTTAATTAACAGAACCACAAGCAGAACCTACTTGGTGGATGTAGTGATGCTAACATTCCGAGGTGATTAGCCTAGCTTAGCAAAATGACTGGAAAAAGGTTGGAAGTTCCGCGCAGTGTCATCAGGCTCCCGAGCTTCAGTCCATCTGTTCCAAGCCTTTACAAGTTCGGTCTGGTGGTCGGTAAAGTTGGACAGTTAGAGACTAGTCTTAAAATGTTGAATTTGAGTTGTTTGAATTATAGCAAACAAATGTATTCCCTGAACACAACTATCAGGGTTAGGATAGCTTCTTTGAGGATAAATACTGTAAATCTCCCACTTCTTGCCCACCAAGCCTCATATCAGCATTTTAAGATTGTGCAGATAGAACACAAAAATATGATCACTGCATCTTGAAGCATCCTGCAAACGTCTGCTTGCACTCTAGCTGATATCCTCAGCAGATAGGAGCATCAGTTGATGCCTAATGTGAAAATGATATTCACTGTGGTCCAAGGTGAAGTGCAGCGCAGTGATAATAGGTCAGGGATGAAGAGTAGGGTAGGAACTGTTGGAGGAAGAGGAGCAGCTCTCTACAGGCCTGCAGAATGTTTTGTTTGTGTGACAGCGTGCAGGATGGGGCCTGCAGTTGTGTTTGTAATAGCGTTTGTCATTCTGTGAATACTCGGGGCTGAAGTTTAAATGATGCACATGTTGTACAGCTGATAACGATTACAGTTCCCGGTTGAAATTAATTGCAAACACACAGCAGCAGTACACACGTGTTACACAATTACTTTGGCCGATGCCTATCAACTGGATTCTAAATCCTTGAATAGGTACAAACCCCCTCTTCTGTCTCTGCACTTTCAACATAATTCTCGTCTGTGCTGCCTCTCTGAACGACAAGCTCATGACGGAACATCTCCATTCAACTCGTGGGGGGAAGCACAAGATTATTGTAATTACATGGATGTGCTCTCCCACTTAAATTAGGAGCATTACATTTGTGACCCCTAAAATGAGGGAGCAACTATCTCTTAGCAACCCACACCAGCAATAAATAACGAAAGGGGCTCGTACTGGCGTATTAGCCGAGAATGCGCTTTTGCTGTAATCCTGCACAATTTGCATTTCGATGGGCCGCTGGAAAATAGGTGAAGGCGCCAGGCAGATGGTTCAAATTGATTCTTCTGTTCATACAGATTTTAAGCCTGAGAAGATAATCCTGAAATATAGTGCAGTGCCAGAGCTTGTCTGCTGCTGGCATCACCGCAACGCCCATGTGCAAAGATGAAGCCATGCGTTCAGTGTAATCACAGTGTTGATTATGACGTAAAATATAGATGTGACTTCATGCAACAGACTTAAGTGTGTTAAGTGCTTAAATACATTTATTAGCAGATCATTTTCATATAAAAGAGAACAATTTTAGTGTTCTCCTTTGTTTGTGCATTCTGTGTATATTCCAGTAAAAGTGGATTAAAATGAATAAAAATAACTTTCCGTATAAACAAAACTTTCTGCAGTGCATCATGCAAACTTTTCACCCTCACCTCCCAGGACTGAAAAATTCCCTCTGGGATTAACCCTTTATTCCCGTATGCTAACATTTTAAGGAGCTCAAAAAACCCGGGGCCAGGGAGTTCAAACAGGGACCCCAAGCTGGCTCCCTGAAGGAAAGTCAGGGCTCATTGGCTCTGCATTTCCTCAGCTTCCTTGACTGCGTTGGGCCCCGTGACACAACGATGAAGCTGACTCAGGGGCGAGCAGAAGCAGGAGTGCGGCGTCGCCATGAGGGAGCTGTGGTCCCTGGTGTAAACTGGGAGGGGTCAGAGGTTGGGCGCCTGGGATTAGTTTCACTCTGTGGGTTTGAGGTGTTTACATGTTTATGAAGCCGCGAAGGAGAGAACATGGAGCTGTTGAGGCCATTTATCATCGCAACATCTACATTTTAATTAATAATCCATAGTGAAGTGGGTCTTAGTGTCTCGCTCAATTATTTACTGTTGGAAAAGAACTGTGTCACAAATAATGTATTGTTACAGCCTTATTTCACTCTATAAAACTATTTTCTAACCGAGTTTGTAGGTTTTTTTGTCATTGGATTCATGCATTTTCTTATTAGCTTACTTTTAACCACCTTTTCCAATGTTTATGAGGAGGTTAAAAGGGGTCACTTCATTACAAAGATAAAAATGCCCTGGGTTCAGGGGCAGATTGCTTTATATTGCTGTGTTGTTTGTGCTCTGCAGGGTTAGTCCATCAGTATTTTCCCGTGAGCGCCTCATTTGCTCTTTGCT
Organism: Limanda limanda; assembly: GCF_963576545.1. Classification (NCBI taxonomy): domain Eukaryota; kingdom Metazoa; phylum Chordata; class Actinopteri; order Pleuronectiformes; family Pleuronectidae; genus Limanda; species Limanda limanda. The sequence goes on along the minus strand of NC_083644.1, from coordinate 12,281,810 downwards.
GCCTGCCTCTTCGACCACCTATTAACAAACACAATGAGATAATGTAACCAAATACACGCTGCAACAGGGTTCTAGTCAGCACTCGGAGAGAGGACGCTTCCTCCTCCTCTTGGCTTGCGAGTTGATTAATGGGTGAAGGAGATTTTATCTACTTCGTTATTAACTTTTCTCCCTCCTTGACTCTTCTGCTCCCTCTCCATCTTCCTCTTGCACATTCCCAGAGTCTTACCTCATCCGAGGGAAGATGGGCTCGTCTTTTCGTGTCTCTCCAAATCAGCTCCCCTGATGATGCGTGTTTCTCAATAAACCTGATCTCCAAGATGTTAATATTTCCAATTGAAGTCCTGCTTTCTTTGTCGCACTGCATTATCTTTCTTTTCTTTCTCCTGGCTCGTAGACATGGGATCAAGTTATTAGCAAATTCTTGTCTGACTTCTCCTTATTTTCAGATGCAACATTTAATTTTCTTTTTATGCAGGACAGTAGAGTTAGACAGAAATTAGAAAGTATTGCTAACATTTGTGTCAGTTCATAATTCTTTAGGAGATTAACTTTTCACGAGTAATTAAAGTCTAACTTCAACTTTAAGTTTTGGCTGAAGTGCCAAACACCCACTCCCATCTTTTTTTCCCCCTACACACACTTAATATACCAATTAGCTTGCTAAAACTATCTAGGTTGTCTGACTATGAGCAACAACTTCAGAAGCAGCGCACACACTTTTACGACAGAGATCCCATATTAAGCAGAGGCTTCTCGCCTGTGGAGTTTTCTGACGACCAACACCACGGCGGAGATAGCCCGGGCTGAAGCGAGCGTGTCTGAGGAGCGCAGTGGTCCCGAGCCAGATGTGTCGGAGGATAGAAGGGGCAGGAGAAGATGGGGACGTCTCTAAATGGTTGACAATGTGGCTTTTCAGGAGTTTGGTTTCAGCATAGATCTGAAAATGAGCACAGCTTTTCAGATTCTTACTCACGAGCATACGCTGGGGGCTGCTCACCTTTGTTTAGAGGGTGTTAACTTAGTAATTCATATAGTTTATAAATGTCATCAAGTTCCAAACACTAAATGGTTTTATTAGCCATTTTATGAATTAAAACCAGCATTACTTCATTTCAACAAAGAACAGTCATATCATTTAGTTGACAGCATTCTATTGTGCAGTATCTATTTATAGGTTATTGTTGTAAAAATAAATACTGGGTGTAAATTATTAATAGTTTAAAACTTAAAAAACTTAAACAGGACTGAGTGGATGTTAGAGCTGTGGTTGTTGTTGTGTTCATCATCCTAATTAATATGTGATCCGTCATAAATGTTAGATGCATCTTTGCCTAAACCTAATCAAGTAATTGTTCTTTGCCTAAACCTGACCAAGAGTAAAGACTGAAGATAAGAAACATGACAATGCTCCATTCACACCACGTGAGCTACATTCTTAGCGTGTTCTCGGAGATCCGTGTTCCCAGCAGCAGACATACCTCAGATGTTGTGTGGTCAGATTTAATTGACAGCAGCCATGGCAACATAAACAACCCCCATGACTGCTCCGCTCTCAGAGTTTGGTTCAGATTTTACTCAAAACAGATTGATCCACAACAAGCCTGCGACAAGTCCTCTTTTGTGACCGAGGCCCGGCCACTTCAAAGCAGTGGAGCGAACTCAGAAAAAAAATCTAAGAATCTCGTGTTAATGCTATCACTCCTGGGTAATAGTTTTTAAGTTGCTTTAAAGAGAGATTAAATGTGACAAACCAAATGGCCTGAGTCACCTCATTCAAATAGAAAACTGCAGAAGAAGACTACCAGGTTCCTAACGTCCAAATTGCTGGAGCTTCACTTCTTCAAGTATCTGGTGTGTGTGTTGCACTCAAGGGGTTAATGGTTTTGGAAGACTTAACGCTGACATTACTTCAACGTCAACTTAGGCTCGTAGATGTCAATTAAAATGTTGACGAATTAGCTATTACCCAAATAAATACATTTCATTGCCATTTCTGTTTCCATGTGATACTGTGGGACAGCGTCTAAATCCCGTCCATCTGCTACCTCCAGGCGGTTTCGGCAAATGTTGACAGTTATTTGCAAATAAAGTATTCGATTCGCTGGTGTGCGGTGTCACTCCGAACTTCCCCCCGGACGCACGCTCTCTCTCCCTCCGCCTCTCCCTCGCACTGCGTGAGTCTGCCGGCCTCTGCAGTTTTGGGTCTTGGGTTTCAGGGTAACTGGAGCCGTGTTAGTGTGTGGCGTTCCTCAATCCCCTCGAGGTCCTCAGCCCTGTGTTATGGTTTCCATCAGTCTTGTGCACAGTAGGTGTGTGTGTCGATGCATGTGTGTGTGTGTGTGTGGGTTTAGCCATGTTATTTCTCAGCCACTATGATTCAGTTGTTTTACTGTAGTAGTGTGAGTCGGAGGATGTGCTTGACAAATGCCGCAAGTCAACAGCCTGATTTAAACACTGCTATAGTTTATATCTGTGATGCGTCACATAAACACATGACCTCATTGGTTTTTTATTCTACTACACTTATTTCTAACCTCTAACATTTTCCCTCGACCTTCTTTAGATTGCACACGCAGTAATAACGGCTCTGGGTTTTGTTAAATGAAATTGTGTGCGAAGCCTCTGGCCCGCCTCCTAATATTTCACACTGCTGTTGGGACATTATAAAAGGAAAGTCGCTCACCGCTCATCTCAACCTCTCAGCGTTATTGTGGCACGTCTGGAGCTCGTAAGTCGCCACCAATCAAACGTGAGCTGGTGATAAAACAGGAAACAATAATGCACTTTGCGCCGTGCTTTCAACAAGTTGCAGGGCCAAACTCTGGCCTCACACATGTGGGAAAATCACAGCTTTTCCTGTTGTTTATCGCACAGTTGTTAAAGGGGGACCAGGACGAATGCTTCCAGTTTCACTTACAGATCAACCCTTAACCTTCTATAAAGATAACAAAGGTTTAATTTCCCACATTTTTTGAGCACACAATCTCCAGTGAGGTCATAAGCATAAAATGTGTTTTTTTTTTCTCCCCGGGAGGGAAGCTTACTGTTCGTCTCCTCCAGTTGCCCCCACCCCCACCCCCCAACACCTGCCACTTATCATGATGAACCAACTACCTTGAAACAGCATCTCACCCGAGGGTGACGGACCTCTGCAAAGTCACCACCGGCGCTGAAGGAGCAGACGCACGAAATCCGCGTTAAATGCCAAATATCCCTCAGGTTTTTCAGCTCCACGAAACTGCACTTATTTTTGCTCTTGTTGCAATGACTTCCTGGAGCTTAATTCACCAACTCACCACTCTCTCAGCACATCAGCGCTGAATGGTTTATGCTCCAGTACATCCTGAACATTGCTGTAAAAGAAAATACACCAAAAAGAACAGTTTGAGATTCAGGGACAAGGTCACAGAGGGAATCATGTGTAAAATAAGCAGTTTATTGATATTTTCAGGTCACTAACATCCAATCACACATATTGAAGGAGTGTGAAAATAAATTGAAAATGTTTCTGATCATTTTTTAGGCAATTTTGTCCATTTTACTAAAGCCTTATAAAAAGGTCTTGCTCCAAAAATAATAATGAGACATTTTTTCTACTTGTGTATTTGGTCTTTAAATGCAAAAGTAGGGATATGACGGGATATGATGAATATAATGTATTGTATATAAAATATGAGAGGTTAAATTCACAAAACAAAGCATAGAGTTTGTTTCATAGACTCCACTTCCTCTTCCTCTCTCACAGCCGAAATATCCTGGATACAAATTGTCTATAATGATGTTTCACCCCTTATATTCCATCAAATATCTAATATTTACCAAAGCCATTTTCTGTAAACCTTCAGCCTCTTAATGCAAGCAAATACAATTTAAATGCAAGAAATACACAAACAAAATGTGCTGATCCTCAGAGAATGAGAAATGTTGTCCAAATTGCATCAAATTAAGTTTTATGTTATTTTTATGTTATTTCTTGAAATTAAGTTAAATCTTATTTACATATTTTTGTGGATTCCATTAATATTAGTATTATTATTATTCAATTGGGCGTCAAGCTCGTAATGGGCAGCCGTTTATGACAATAACACTTGAAGCACATGAAAACATCTTAAATCTCCTGTGACCTCAGTGTGACCTGACCCACATGACATGTGTAAGGCGGCAGCAGCCTGAGCCCTGGCAGCCAGCGCTGGGCAGCTTTGTTGTGGTCATCGTTGACAAATCAAAGTTCCCTGTTAAGTCTGTGGTTTTCAAGGTCAAGGGCTCAACCAAGGTTTTTCTCTCATCGGATTAAGAGAAACAGAACGGTCTTATTTATCAAAACAAATGGCCTCCTAATCTGAGAGGTCCCTCTGTGATCTTGTGGCCACAGTTGTGAGGTCGGGCTCACTGGGTCACTGGATCTCTCCTGGTTAAAATAAGTTTAACATCACAGCCCCTTGTTCAAACTTCCCCAGATGATAAGTAATGTCATTCGTGTGCGGAGCATCTGTTTCTTCAGAAACCACTGAAAGAAAACATCTACTGTGTCTGTGTTCATCTACATTGAGGGTGTAATTGTTTGGGTAAATTTAGAATGAGATGTTTAAAAAATAAGACGAGATATGGTGTTATTGATGCAAAAAAATAATAATACAACATGTGGAATTTGTTGGCGTCTTCACCATATTTATAAATATTATACTGAGGGAGAGCACAAGACAAATTATAAACCCGACAAAAACTGCAATGAAATGTTTCAAGCAAGTTATCAAAACATTTTGCCCAGATGAAAGAATGAAAGCATCGAGTGATGGTTTGGTCTGATGACAAACTATGTTGCATAATAGTGTTGCAGAATCCGTATGATCTCTAATTAAACCCTTTGTCCATAATGCTTTAAAGAATAATTTCGGATATGCTTTAATGTCACATTTAATATGTTTTCTTTCGTTATTTACTTAACTTTTTATCTAATTTATTCTATTGGCAGTTTTTTTAATTCTTTTTGATTACATTTTTTTATTGAAAATATTGGATTATTGTTATTATGAATACATTTGTTGATTTAAGCAAACCTAATTGTCAAGCAAAGGTGCTAAAGGTGGCTCGAATTAGTTTTGTGCATTTGGGCCATTTTCACCATTTATCTCATGGAGATTATTCTTTGTCTAGAGCGCTGAGTGTTTGCCATACTAGTCTCACATTTGTTTCGGGATATTTACGCCACATTTGCTATTTTAAAAGTTCAGACAGTTCAGGTTCATATTCTTTATGTTCGGGCCAAGACCAGAAGTCCTGCCTCATCACCTGAAGTAGCCCACATCCATATGCTGTCTGGGAAACTGAAAGTGCCTTTATTTTTTCACCTAATTTGAGTTTACTATTCTCCTGGGCTGTGTTTCTTGTCACTCAGACCTCTACAGTCGGCCTGTGGCGGGGGTGTGGACAGACATGGCACCTTCTCAACACATGGTGTGTTCCCCTGGCAGCAGGGCGCTGCACTGGGCCAGTGTAACACACATGAGGTTCACTGTGTTCCCCCCATAACCTAACCCTGAACCCCCCCCCCCAGGTAATCAGTACAAGTCACGTATGACCAAACTGAATTGAACCCTGGGCCTCTACTAGTTAGCAGGACTTTAACCTGTCCACCACCTGTGCACCCCTCCCTGACGGCTCTGTCCTCCAGTCTGGCCACTTGGCAGCCGTCCTGGCCATTCCTCAGGACACTTATTTTGAGCTAACAAGGTCAGGCTCCTCTAAATTAATGGAGAGGCAGCCACAACTGCACTTTTAATGGTGACTGGGAAATTAAAAAACAGCATGGAGACAATCACCAGTCAAATCTAATGAATACAAATAAAAACAAAAACACTAAGAAAGTTGGGAGATTTAGCTTTTTTCCAAACTGCTTGCGTCATTGCATCAACCTCATTGACCTGATATGTGTCTCGTCTATGTTATAAAGCTGATTGGCTTATTAAGTGGAAGAGTTGAGATCACACAATAAAAGGGTCTTCATGAGGAAAGACTGTGCTGAAATCGCTCTTCTTCCTCTTTACTCATGTGTTCAGCTGTCCATTTAGCTCTGAAGGGATCGAGACTCTGCATCTTCTCTCCGACATAGAGACGGATGTGGACTGGGAGGCCGAATATACACAGGGCGTCAGTGGAGGTCTCGGTAGATGCATCATCCATTGTCATATTGCCATAATTTATGAGTGACAGCACAGATATGATAAGAGATGTGGCCGAGTAAATCAGATTCCCAAAGGTCAGTGGCAAGGTCTAGGGGAGGGGATCATTATAGCAGATTTTATCGATGTCCTTCCATCGTGTGTGTGTGTGTTTGTGTGTGCCTGTGCGTCTGTGTGTGTGTGTGTGTGCGGTACGTGTGAGCAGGGACACTGGTGAGTAAAGCAGGAGGGACAGAGGAATAAAGATGAAACCAGACCAAAGTAAGTGGGAGTAGTTTACTGAAACTCATCCCGCGGGAGCTCAGTATATGCACGCTTGTCTGTGTGCCTTTGCGTGTCTGTTTCTAGGTGTGTTCATCTGCTTTTTTTGGTGTGTATGTGTGCAAATGTCAGACGACCACAACTGTGTGGTTAACAACATGTGCTGCTTGCGCGTAACTCTTTGCGTGTGTGTGTGTGTGTGTTTTCCTGAGGTGGGAATGTGAGAGGATTTCGACCAGCAGTGTAGGGCAGCCTAATTCCTTTTCCATCTTCTCCTGGCCTTGATTCCCGACGCTTGCAAGTGTGACTGCAATTTGCACGCTGTCTTCAGGTTAAAATTTACGACCTTTCATGGATTTGCTCAACAAAAGGAGGGATTGAAGGCGGAGGGATCCATTGGACCCCACCAAGCCCAGTTCTTCTGAACGCCACTTAATTGATGCCAGATCTTCCGCAGGGGCCAATTCTAAATGTATCAGGAGGAGGAGGAGGAGGAGGAGGAGGAGGAGAAGGAGGAGGAGGAGGTGGATCACTGTGGAGTAACACACTCCATACGCTCACGATGAGGAATTAAGCGTTGGCATGGAAATCCCGGAGCCCATCCTCTCTGCTAAGAACTGAGGCTGCACAGTCTGGGCCTGCTGCATGGAGGCAATCACACTGGTAAAGTGTGTGTGTTTCTGTGATTGTGTGTGTGTGTGTGCGCACGAGCATGTGCAAGGGGCTTTCTCACAAGTGTCAGTGCCTCACTGTGGCGTGAGTAAGTAGGGTGCTGACCCCATCTATCCCTGGAGAGCATATGGATGCAATCACGCAGCGTAAGAGAGAGGGAGAGAGAGAACTTATAAGAGGCTGAAGAGGAAGGAAAGAGCGAGGGAAACCGAAACAGAGAGAGAGAATAAGAGAAGAGCAATAAATTGGCGTCTGGCTTGTGTATTTGGAAGACAGAAAATCTCCCTAATTCCTTGTTCCTCCTTTCCTTTATGGATTTGCCAGTGGAGGGTTGTGGTTAAGTCCGGCTGTGATGGTTTCCTCACCCGCTCTTGTTACGAAGGCGAGAGATGATTGTGGTCACTTTGATTCTGCTCTTTGGACACGGCCAGTAGCTAATTAGCACAAAAATAGCACAATCCCCGTCCTTGTTTTGAATTATAGGAAACAATAACTTATTGTCGTAGTGCGTGATATATATTGTGTGTTTACGAGGATCTGTTTTCTCACGGAGAACACGAGGAAAGGAATGACACATTTGCAGTGTAGTAAAAAACGCTTGTCCCAAATGATCATCCACAGTCTCACTCCGACTTTTAGTACATAAACACTCACACACACACACACACACACACACACACACACACACACACACACACACACACACACACACACACACACACACACACACACACACACGCAGCATCAGCATCAGCATCAGCAGCCTGCGCATCCCTCTGGTGTGATTCTGTTCATTTAGTCTGATAAACATCTCAGCGCTCTCAGAGTCCATTACTTGCAATTTACTTCTCCCCCCGGCATGTGGACACCGGCAATCCGTATTGAAGTTATACCTCACGCGCTCGCTCGTCTCCGGCTGCGGGCGCCGTAGTTTAACCAGAAAGACAAGTTGTTAAACTGACGGGCTAAGTAATCACCAGAGGGACACCTTAATTAGTGTATCAGTGTAAACATACTGAAAGCCAGTTATGCTTTGAGATTATTTTTGCTACATTAGCCAATACCCCCCCCACCACCCCCTCTGCCCACCACCCTAAACACTGCTAAATGACGGTCTTTGAAAATGCCACATGTTGAAAACACATCTTGATTTTGGCGATTATCAATTACCACAATATACCTATCTGTCGTAAAGAAAAACAAAGTCCAATCGAATCCTTTCACAGCGAATGAAACGGCCCCCCCCCCCCCCCCCTCGCTGGTTTTAGAAGCCCAGCTATAAAACAATGAAATACAGTTTTTTGGGGGGGGGGGGGGTTTCTTCACTCGGAGGGTCTTTTTTTTTTTTTTTTCAAAGGGACTTGTTTTTGGGCTATTTGCATTTCAGAATCTGAGGAGAGAATCAATGATGCTAATTAGCGTTCCAAAGGCAGACTGTGCTGTGCACTGATTACACTGAACTAGGTGCCAAGGGATTAGGGTGGACTTGCCTCACAGACTCAGGAGGCAGAGGAGCTATTAATTAGAGATCTGTGGACTGTGTGTGTGTGTGTCTGTGTGTGTGTGTGCGCCTCCTTGCACATGTGGGCCTTTGAGAACGCACCCTGCACCATTATTCCCGCCTTGACTTTCCATTTCTGTTTGAAAGACCGGACCAAATAAACACGGCGCAGAGCTCGGCCGCACGCATCTCTTCCTCCTCCTGTATGTTGATGCATTGCAAACATTTACCTGCCAGGACCGATGGGGGGGGGGGGGAAGCAGGAGGATCTCCAAAGTGCTGCTCGGGGGGGGGGGGATGTGTGTTTACACATGCGATTATCGCTTTGACCTCTCACCCCACGCGGGGCCATTGGTAACACAAACAATAGGAGACACCCCCCCCTCAGGTTTTCCGTGGCGCTCGGCGACGCCCCTCTCAGGAGGAAAGAGGGCAGCTCTCGACTCCTCTCGAAAACACCTCGCCACTTCGGAGGTCACATGTTTCCCATTGAGAACAGTTTACTTCCATCGAGACATATTTCCGTAAGCCTTTGATTCAAACCAGAGATGGAGCCGCGTCTCTCTCTCTCTCTCTCACTCTGTCTCTCTCTCTTGCATGTTCCCCTTTTCAAAAGCCTCAATCCTGAAATGATCTTCACCGGCAGGAATTTCTGCATTTCTTTTTTTTTCAACTGCACTCCTTCCACAGTTTTCCAAAAAGGTGTATTGAAGGTTATTTTACACTTCATTATAACTAATGGACCTGGAAAGCATGACGTGTGGGACAGTGCGGGACTGGGAATGAGAGGAGGCATGCTCGCTTGACAGAGCAGGTCGGGTTTACATATTTATTCCCCCCGCTCGCTCAGAACCAGCCCGCTTTTAAATAAGGCTTGGATTTCACAGGCCACTTCACCCAACCATATGTCCTGTCCGTTTGAATTAGACAGGCCCTAATCACCCCAACAGTTTGACAAATTTGATAACGTCTCCTCGCTCAGATGTGCTGTGATCGGTGCCGTTCGTTTCCCCCGGGGTCTGATCTCCGTCTGGGTAGCGTTATGTCAGAGAGACGCATTCATCCCCCCTCATGTCAGGGACGGCAGGCCTGATAAAACCTTCACATGCAATATGGATGCTTTTTATTACATTGCGATGGGAAAATATCAATGCTGATGCTGTTTATACACTTTTACTTTTTTGTTACTATTTCTTGTGAAGTGTGAACCTCAGGTGTAGTTGACATGCAGAACCCACTTTTCAGCTTTTATTCTTGACATCATTTTATATAATTGAATTTGTTCTTTTCTCATTAGCCTTGTTAGTTAACAGCTTTAGTGTTTGGCATCACAGTGGGCCTACCTCCTGATCAGTAACTACAACCCTGAGGAGAGTTGGTGCATGGAGATATTTTTTCCTCATGCAAATACCTCTCCATCCCTCTCCTGTTCTCCCCACTTATTCCTCATGCATTTAAAAACCCAATTTTTAGTGGGTCAATAGTTATTCAAATTGCACAATGCAAGTCTGATGTAAAGTGAAAATGGAATTGAGTTTGTGAAAGGTATGAGCTTGCAGAATGCAAATGAGCACGTTGATAGAAAAAACCTTTGGCGCAGCTGAAAATGTATTTGTTTTTCTACTCAATTTTGACGGATTACGGAGAGGTAAATACATTTGTTTGTAGCAACATATTATGATTTTATCTGCGCACCTACAAAATGTTCTTTTACAAAGGCTACAACAAAATGTTTAGATCACTCTTATGGCATTACATCTATCTTAAAAAATAATTCTGGGAGTCTAATTTAAAACCTGCATAGCACAAATCAAAATGAATATCTTATCACTAAGTCTTCTATAAAAGCCAGTGGAGTGGCTGCAGCAGCCTTGCACAGGATGAATTTGCTACTGTAGTGCATCCCTGTGGTGGAGCTACTTTGAATAGGAGTGGATGAACTCCTCTTCGGCTGCCAGTCCACGGTCTTGGGATTTTCATAAACAGATAGATGCGTTTTGATGTCTCTGTGCAGCTGCACCCCGCGGTGATGTGGAGCAGCTACGGGGGAATCAGCTCCAACAACACCCACCGAGAGGAAACACATGAGTGCAACACGAAGGAGGAGAGGAAGAGAAAACAACAAACAAAGTTTAATTGTTGTTGAAACTGAAGATCTTGAATTGCAGCGAACGCTGTCGCACCGGTGATCAGTGGTGGAGAGAAATCATTTTAAAAGTGCTCTCAGACCTGTGGGGGTGGGGGGGCGGCGGCGGCTGTTTGTTACCGGTTCATTCAGCTTCAGTTGTCCAGTGGAAACTAAGCTGTTTTATAAAGGATGTGAAACTGAAATTTCTTCATCTCGTTAAAATCCCTGGTTTATTTGAACAAAAAAGACCCAAAATAGTATCGCAATCAAAAGGTAAACTTCCAAATACTGAGAAGAACAGTAAATACATGAGTGCTCACTGTACAGGGTGTGATGTAACAAATAATTAACGTAAGCTTTTTCTAGTCACTGTGAAAATTGTCCAGACACATGTGAAGAATGAAGAGATTTTTGCATCAGATATGTTCACACCAACAGAAGATTCTCTGCAGCATTCAGGTAAGGTGCAGCGTCTGGGTAGAATTCAGGTGTTTTTGTTTACAGCACAACAGTTTGCACTTGTCACCAAATGCTCTTGAATCCTGTCGTCTTTCCAAGTTGACGTCCTTATCGGCTTCTTCTGAATGTAAAGCACCTCTTTTTCATCCTGGGATATGTATTATTTTTTTTCCTTCAGTTTTGAGTCTGTCGCCTGTCTCTCTAAACTCACTCTCTTGAAATTTTTACCAGGAGTCCTCATATACGGCCCATCCAGATAATTTCAGGAGACCACATCAGTGCATGTCTTTATCGACACTCATCTGCTTTAATCCAATTTTAAAAATAGAAAAAATATATATCTATCAGCTTATCAATCACGGGGTAATCCCTTCGATTATCTTTCTTTACATTTAATCATTTTACGTGTTACCGCCAGTTGCATGGTCTCAGGATGGACCTCTGGAGCATTTGCTATTCTTCCTGTAAGTAAAAGGGAATTAGAGAGCAATTTTGGGGGAGGTTTGGTGCATATTACCTCTAATTGAATTACTCCTCTAATCCCTTTAGGCATCCCCCCATTTAAACATTAGGCAATACTACTTGTGTCACATTCGGAGGCCCTCCTTCTCTCTCTCTCTCTCTGTGCGGATAGGACTCTTATTCAATAAAGCTTGTATTAAAGACACACAACTCCCACACCCTTAATTGTTTACACCCTGATTTAATAAAATATGTTATTAAAAGGGGATTGAGTTGGCGGCTCCTCTGGAGAGCCTTGCCTATGTTTGCATTTCGCCAAGATGGTTGAGATTACCTCCGAGGGCCCGTTTTAACTGAAAGCCTAGAGACAATATTCCAATTAAGGAAATCACACAGGAAGAAAGAGAGGGAGGAAAGAAAAATGTGTCCGTTTTCAAGGGTCCACATTAACCAAATGTATTTTCTAGGTGCGGTTCAGGTAGTGTAACATTCACAGGGATTTCCAAGGGGCTGTCGAGTATGAGATTTTGTGTGGCGTCCACTTGAGATTGAAAACGTGTTAAGATATTTCTATAGATCTCAGTGTTTACAGCCATTTGAAGGAGACAAGTTATTCTGTTTTCTATGTGAAGATGGGATTAATCCCGGACTCTTGCTCTTAGCGGGCAGGATATAAAATCCTATTCAAATGCACTGGATGACTGTCTGCATCAAAGACCATCATGAATATACAGCAGCTAAGTCACGTCCCAGAGGACATAATGTCAACACCGAGTTCGACCCCGCTGCCAAGTAGTGTGTGTGTGTGTGTGTGTGTGTTTGTGTGTGTGTGTGTGTGTGTGTGTGCTTGGCTCGGGTTAACAACGTTGTGCAGTGTCTGCCATCAGGTGTGTCTCCACCGAGAGGATGAAGGCAGGGAAAACAAACAGAGAGACAGAAAGAAGAGGAGGGATCACAGGGAACACGAGTGGACAAAGAGGGAATGATCTTTTGAAAAAAAATGTATCTGGATGTTTATTTGAACATGGCACAAAAGAGAGGGAGGTCACAGAGGGATTTTAAAGTAGGAGTAATAAAGTCAAGATGTCGTCAAAGCCCCCCCCTGGTGGCTCGGGTCACTCTGCCTCCGTCAGGTCTCCGGAACTGAAATAAGAGGACGCTGTTTGTCTATTTACACAAACAGGAAAAAGCTGCCCTGCCACAACACCAGTCTGACGTGGTGTTGTGTGAAGTTTAGATTGATGCTGTAAATTACTATTTTAATAGATGCGTTTTAGAAGGTGTGTGTGTGTGAGTATAGATTAGAAGTGTCACCTTCAGATGCTGCCACGTCATTGAAGTTTACAGATTGCCTCATTAATGTTATCAGGTTCCCTTAGGGCATAAAAAATATTGCAGAGGAGGCATTTTTGCTTTTCACTGTGTCCCCAATTATTACACTCTGTTGGTCAACTGTTTTTCTGGAAAACTGATTTGGGGAAAAAGCTCTCTCTGTAAACTAAGGTACGTAAATGATATGTGGACGTTGTTTATTTAAATTATTTATTTGCTCATCAGATTATCTTCATAACCATACCATGTATATTCTCAATCATAGGCCGTGAATACCAGGCTTGGTTCCCTGGTCGATTTGATGCAGGAGGAGGTCAGTGGCGCAGTGAGCTGTTATTTTTCATGCACGAACATGAGGTAAAACTTGTGATTTGTTCGTATACAGAGGCAGGTGGAGAACAGCCGCTGCCAGAGGGCGGTCGTGATGTTTGCGGCAGTAGCCGTTGCCATTAATCTGGGTCTGAATTTTACAGTTTGTCATGTTTTGTGTTCAATTTACCATTTAAAATATAAATATATAAACATATTTTTCACTCATGTTCATTTGCTGCCCTCAAACATCATAATTTTATATTAGTGCGCCCCATGTGGCCACTTTCCTTCATTACTTGGCCTGAAAGTTTTAAAATGCACCTCCAAAGTATTCCATCTGCCAGAAATGAGCATTATTATTATTGTAGGTTACATATAAATTAATCTCAAATTAAAAATAAAGCTGTGTTTGTCACCATCCACTGTTTTGTCCGCAATTAATCCACCTCGTATACATGAAATGTGTGGGACGGGGACTTGCAGGAACAATTTCTCTGCACAAGAGAGCTCCCTACTACTACGACTGCAGAGGACATTTTCATCTCCGTGGACTTGTATTTGAGTTAAGTGGGACGAAGCTTGGAACCATTGTTTTTAGCATGAAATTAAATCAAAAACACAATAACTCAAAGAAACAAACTGAAAATAAAATCAAAAACTAAAAACACACACAATTCTTGGGTCTTCTTCAGGTCTTGGTAGGCATGTGTAAAAGCAAAATATTTCTATCTGAGCTGTGCGGTCCTTCCAGTACAACATTCAGAGCAAGAGTGAGTGAAAAGGCTGAGGTCTCCTCTATTTATAGGCTGACTCTCACAGACTCCTCCCCCTTGTCTATTCTAATGTGATCCTTAAATTCTATAACTGTGAATAAAAATAAACTTATGATTCATGATACCGTGTATCTATGAATATATTATATTAAATTGGACTTAAATTATATATTTATAAATAAATCATGTTGTTATTACTACTTCTTGACGTCTACGAAGTCTTTTTTTATAACAAATTTGACTTCTTTAAGCAAATTTCTAATAGATAAACTGATTGTTTTAACTTATGAATTACATATTTATTTCCTTAGTGTTTATTGGAGTTTTGTGATCCATCATGTTGTTAACATCGTCGTAACATCCACAAATTGTCTTTTTTTCAATAGTCTTTGTGAGTTTCTTTCTTGTTCTTGAGAGTAAATCAATATATACAGTGGATATAAAAAGTCTACACACCCCTGTTAAAATGCATGGTTTTTGTGATGTAAACAAATGAGACAAAGATAAATCCTGTCCGAACTTTTTCTACCTTTAATGTGACCTATAATGTGAATGATTCAGTTGAAAAACAAACTGAAATCTTTTGGGCGGAAAAATAAAAAATAGAGAACTTACAATAACCTGGTTGCATAAGTGTGCAGTGTGAAGATTGTTGTCACATGTAGTTCAGCCAGTCCTTGCCAGAAATTCCTGCAGCTCCTTTAATGTTGCTGTAGGCCTCTCAGAAGCCTCCCTAACCAGTTTTCTTCTTGTCTTTACATTAATTTTAGAGGGACGTCCAGTTCTTGGTAATGACACTGTTGTGCCAAATTTTTTCCACTTGATGATGGCTGTCTTCACTGTGTTCCGTGGTATATCCAATGCCTTGGAAATTATTTTGTACCCTTCTCCTGACCGATACCTTTCAACAATGAGATCCCTCTGATGCTTAGGAAGCTCAGCGCGGACCATGGCTCTTGCTGTAAGATGCAACTAACGCCGGGTTTACACAGGACGCTGAAGCCTCGCGTAGATCCCTAGTGCGCAGGCGCCAGGCTGGTCACAACAGACACGCTTTTCTCCGCGGCGGTCATCCTGCGTTTCCTCTCCGTGATCACACATACAGCTGATATTTGTCATTAACTGCAACAGCGTCGTTGTCTTTATACACCATGTGCCGAGGATCATACAGCTCACTATACTACTTCTCCACATCAGTTATTAATTTAATGTCATCCATCTTCAAGAACTTCTCCACTGTTTGCTCCGTTCAATGTCGGGTATTGAGGGTAAATTACGTATTCTCCACTCAAGCCTACAGGATTTATCGTTGTCTCATTTGTTTACATCACAAAAACCTTGCATTTTTACAAGGATGTGTAGACTTTTTATATCCACTGTATCTATGTGTGTGTGATAATTCTTTTTGATTAGTGTAATTTGGAGAATATGTTGTACAGAATATCTGGACTTAGATAAACACTGTTGTTCTCAAGTTAGAAGGTTTAAGTCTAGGCAATAGTAGAGGAGACTTAGGTTTAGGCATGGGTTAAAAATGGTTAGGGTTAGGGCAATAGGCCAGGGCCAGTCTAATTTAGTCTAGTCAAGGGTTAAGTTTAGGCAAGGGTCTATAGTGGTTAGGGTTAGGGCAAGAGTCTAAGGTTAGGTTTAGGGGGAGAGAGTGTGTAAGTTAGGTTTAGGCAATAATAGAGTAGGTTTAGGTTTAGGCTTGGGTAGAAAATGGTTAGGATTAGGTCGCGAGTCCACGTCCAGGATTATATTTCCTGGCCGCGTGTCGGGTCCTTCTCGCGGTCACCTGAGCTACGGGTTAGGGTTAGGGTTAGGGCGCCGAACCCTAGCGCCGAAAGGCCGAACCCTAGCGCCAAAAGGCGCTAGGCGCCTTTCGGCGCTAGGCGCTAGCCTGAGTCCAGAACATGTGGACATGCTGACATTCTTACATTACAACACACATGTCTAACTGACGTTTGAGTCTGACCATTGTTTCTTATACTTTAAACATGTTGCACTTTGTTTAATATGCAGACCTAACTTTTTTATTTTGATAAGGGGTTAAATAGAAACTTTGATATCTTTTTGAGTTGCACTGCTGACTCAACTTATAAGGGTTAGGGTTTTTGGAGGAAAATTAATCGTTTAGATTAATCGACTATTCGATAAAATAGTCGTCCGATTAATCAATAGAAAAATAGTTGTTAGTGGCAGCCCTACTGTACACTCTATGAATTGGGTGTCCTGGGTGCTGAATATTATCTTCATTCTAATTAAATGCCCCGTGTTGTTTAGGAGTCATGAAATATTTATAAAATTGTTGAATTTATTTAAACATTCAGGCCAATTGGTTCTTTCGTGTTTAGGAGGAAGATCCATCTTCTCTCCATTTTGTTTCGTTCTATATCGGTCCAAGACAAATTCTATTGGAGGGCAGCTACTATTGATAATACACCACTGTTCACACACATACACACACTTTAACGTGTAGTCAGATACACATAATGTCCTTTGAGCGTAAACGCACACACATTCACACACCGTAGCCAACTTCAGATACACACACACATCTCCAGCTAGTTGATTGAACATTCTCATACTCCGTATCAAACAGGGAGTCTAATACACAACAGATTAGAGGTAGGGGAGGCTTTCTCTCACAGTGCTTTCATGAATAACTTCATTATATTAATTTCTAAAACGTCCTCTCTCCTGTGAGATCATCAGTCTTAGAATGCTTTGAGGCCAGAACACTATGACCTCTGGTAACCATAGCAATGGCGTGCACGTACAACGTCATCACGCAACACCAGGAGGAGGACCCAACGCCAGGAAGGCAGGACCGTCTAGTCTCGACCAATCCCAATCCAAGAAGAACCTCTGTCATGCCCAGTATCAATATATAAGCTTTGTGCGCACTCTGACTAAGCGCCATTTTTCCTGTGCAGGATCAGTGGACCATGCATGATCATTTGCTAAACACCGCAGTTTCCTGACTTGTGACCTCTGAATAAACCTGCTTAATTTTAACTTGAGAACGACGCCTCCTGCCTTTGATTTCCACCCGCAACACTACTCTCAGTGAGCGTGGTCCATGTAATATGAAGTGTTTGACTACAGGAGTATTTGTGTTTTTCTTGTGTTTCAAATTATACATGTGTACCATTTTGTGGCTATGGAATTTTTTGTTTCTCTTACATACTGTTTTCCACAGAATATTATGTACACGCAATTGGACGTCTTGGGTGTGAAATGCTGTGAAATTATGAAATTGAGCTTGGTGTGTGTGTTTCTGACGAAGTTTACAAAACACTTGTATCAACATATTGTTTTTCTTGTGATGCATTGGTGAGTGTTGCCTTAGCTAGCAGGTCTTTTAAGTTTGTGTTCCTCCTGTAAACCAAAAGTACTTGGAATCTGTCCAGTAATCATTGATCTTGTATCATTGTTCGAAAATTGTTCTTAAGTTTGTTGTTCATTCCTCCACTCATAGTAGAGAATGTTGTAATAAGAGGAATCATTTCTCGATCTATTTGTGGTTTTTGTTCTTTATAATTTTTTAAACAGTGTCTTAAAGATGATCTTGAATATCCCCTATTTCGTAGAGCACTAAACAGTATTTTGACTGCTGCGTTGAAATCTTAATTACAGTACATATTCTGCGTAAACTCACCAGCTGTGACCTTATTAGTCCCCTGTAGGTGTGTCTGGGATGAAAGCTGTTGGTGCAGATACAGATCCTGACATACATTTTTTTCTTGTGGATCTTAAGTGACTGATATTTGAGTTTGTGTGGCTTGATTGAATTTAAGCCTATTGGACCTTGGTGGAAGTATGCACTCTACTTAGTGCCGTGCTGGTATTTCTATTAGTGTATCTAGCGTTATATTATACTTTTTGGATTTACATTTATTTGTTATCTTCATTATGCAGCATAAAGTATCAAATGACCCTCCGACAGTAGTGGAAACCATGACCTCATTAGGAGAAACATTCAGTGGCAGAAAAAAAGTTTTCCAGGGACTGTGTAATGAAAGTCCTTGTCTGCATGGCGCCTGTGAAGCTACCTCACTCGCTCGCCACTCCTCTCTCCTCTCTTCACAGATCATTAGCAGTCATGCTCCTGCCCTTTGAAGTCTGTGAGGTCGGCTGTGTCTTTCATAGCCATGCAAATCCAGGGGACAACCCCAGCCACCTGTTCTTAGACACATCTGTCCACGGTCCGAGGCTTTACTCCAGCGCTGTTCAGCTGCCTCGCTCCACTCTGATCCTCAAAGGGCCACAGGATGGCAAAGCGGCTATTTTTAGGGGCCTGCTTGATATGGCAGTGCAGACCTTATGCTCTCTAATGAACATGCGCCTCAGTGGGAGCGCAGGCTTAGAACAGAAATGTGTTGCTTGTTGGTGATATGCTCTCGTCTCACTGGTCAGCGCTCCGTCTCCGTTCTGATCAACTGAATTTTTTACTGCTGTGTTTATTGCTGTCTGCATCAAGATACAGTAGAAAATATGGACGAGAAGAAAATAAACCATACTTTTTTATATGACACATTATATTATCATCTCAGTCTGATTTACTAATATAACCATATTTATCATAATATGCTCTATTCTGATTTTACACCCACGGATCCCAATTACATATAGTGCCTCATAATAATTCACTTCAAAGGCAAACTGTGTTGCTTTGAAGGAGATTTGCAGCGAAATAGCGGCAAAGTCTTTGTTTAGAGAGAATAGTTGATGCAAGTTCAGTCGAAGCGTCCCTTCAGCACAGATACGCTGTATTGCTTCTAATGAAGTCCTTTATCTGCTTCACTAGCCTCTCCTTGCCCTCAGTGCTGTGATATCTCTCTCAGTTGGTGAGGAACCAGATCAGAGCACTCCAGGTCCTGAGGGAGGTTCAGCTGCAGAATGATGACCACACTCATTAAACATTTCAAATTATTTATTAGCGCCCAACATTCTCTGACAACTGTAATCTGTATATCTGAGTGTGAGACTTGGCATGCAACTATGGGCAGTGCACCCCTTTGTCTACATGCATCCTCATGGGGTTTACCCAGGAAGTATTAGATGTCTCAGCAATCCGCTTGGTCTTCTACAGACCGAGGCACCTGGCTTTCATGATGAACTCATCGCACAGCGTTCGGGAAGCAGGGCAGAGTGACATAAGAGCTGGGCGATGCCCAATCTTCCAAAGCTATTTGGTGGGTTCGCCAGTTTTTACCAATTGTTTTGCATGCGTCTCTTTTCCTTGACAGCCGTATTGTGGTAGGAGCCCATTGTAAGTTGACCCAGAGGGTACGTGCTGAGGGATGTGGGTGGAAAGCTGCCTTTTGATTGGCTTCCAGCTGGATTGCATGTTTAAAGGCAAAATTGTGAGAGGCCACATGAGAGTTTAACGGGGGGTCCTGGTGATTGTCCACCGTGACTCTGGACTCAGGTTGAACTAAACAAAACTTGCTATGAAACACATAAAACGAGTACAATGTTATGATTATTTATGCCGGACTCTCCAGGGGACCCCAAGGCTAAACTGAAACACACACATACCTTGCCAGATCCCGTGCCACACTTGGAATGGAGTACTCAGTGTAGCCGAGTTTATTGTTACGCCAACATCAGGAATACATTATTCAACAAAGGCTTTTGGAGAGGAATACAAATGCCTCAATGATAATTCCCCCATCTTCCATGCAGTGCATTTTAAACAGATTACTGGCACAATTAACAAAGCCAGCCCGCGGGGGGTTGCTTTACTACTGACCCAGCAGTAACAGGACATCAAGCATCTGTCAACAACCTATCTGGAGAAATTGAATCCCCAGGAATAAAGTCTGCGTTGTCACTCTGCATTATACAACATGAAGAGTAAAGTAAACCAATACAAGGCGAATATAACGCAACCCTAGCCTCTCAAGCGCAGAATCGGTGGGTTGTTGGACGTGGTGAAACATTGCCGCGACTCGGTTACAGTAGCTCAGCACCGCATAATGCTGTATTAGAAGTCTTGGGAAAGTTTGCAGCTGTGTAGCCTCTCCCTCTGCAGCGGGACGGAGATCAGTGGAGTGTGTAAGAGTAGATGTGCATGAGGGGAGAGACCTGCTGATCCAGGTGCTGAACGCTGCCTGGCACTCTGACAGCTGAAGGGAAAGAGAGAACACATGCTTTGATGCATGCTTAGGTATTGTACTGATACTGTACATGCACATGCATAGCCTACAGGAAAACATGCATTGCAAGAGTCCGGTACACTCATGCAGGCAGTGGGTTGTGCCATGTTGTTTCCACCAGATGCAGGCTGCATTATCCTGCCAACAATTCACTTGGAAATGCATGAGACAGAAATTCCTGTTTGGGTGATGTGCCAGGGTTTGTGGCTCAACACCGTACAACTGTCCCCTATATGTGTGCGCTTTGAGCCACGATGAATCGAAGCTCATGTGAAATTCGCTTCACATCCTAGGAGCAGCAGACTGTTTTGTTGTGAGTCAATTACAACAACATGCCCGAGCCCATTGTACATTCTCTCACAGCTCAAATCCATGAGGAGAAACCACCAGACTCTGAACTAGCTGTGCCTCTGGCCCCCTTCTGTAAGGAATAGGACTGTGGCTGTAACTGCATCCAGCTTCACACCCCTTTGTTGTTTTAAAGTTTTAAAGTTTGTAATTTTTACCAAAATCAAGCTCTTGTTTCACAGCTCTCTGGGATTAAGGGATTGATTCAGAATGACCCAATAACCTCAGAGTTTTACTTTTAATCAGCACCACCTTTAACACCACAACAAATGTCATGTTGTATTAGGTTAAACCCACCACATCAAGTTAATCTCATACAGAACATGGCATCTCCTTCATTACTTAGTTTGAAAGAGATGCCATGTTTTATGGAGTAATTTTAATTTCTACATACCCATTTAACTATAGAGTGCTTCATTAGCATGGCAATAATAATGAGAGAAAAATATTTTCATACAATCTCAATACCCCGTAAACTCATCCAGACCGAAGTTTAAAACTAAGAGGATGTCTCATGCTGTGCGTTTGGCACAGTTCAGACATGATTGTCACTATAATTAATGTCATTATATTTTTTTGCTGGTTGTTTTATCATTTAATGAATATTTATTGAGTTTATTAGTGTCAACACATAGCGATACATACCACTGCAGCTTCTTAAACTCCATAATGGCTATAATGCCACTGAATGTTCTTTGTGTCCAGAAATAAAGCAAATATTTAGAAGCTGAAACAAAGTAATGTGTCCAATTTTTGCTTGAAAAATTACTATACTGATTAACATCAATATCTAAGAGATTAACCATTCGTTTTATTTCAGTTGATTAGCTTTGAACTGACTTAACTTGGCTCTACACTATCAGTATTTCAGTGATCAAACCTGGCTTGAACTTACTGAATCACATCTTAGAAAACGAGCCCCTCACCTCAGGAAACAACTTGTTATACCAAACATCAAGTTAAGTGCACAGTGCACTCTATAATGTGCGGGTTTCAACTCGTAAAACTCTGGACCCAAAGTCACTTAATTTACCCTCAACCTTCACAGACGAAATTGAAAAGCTTGACGGTATATTACTCAGTTGGCACCCATTATGTGAAATTCCATTACAGCCTAGTTAGCAGGCTGTGATTGAATGCAGTCCATTCTCCACACATGTATGACCACAAAAGCATTGTTCTGTTTACCCTACCATTTCATTTCCAATTAAACACCAAGTCACAGAACGGTGCTTTTCACTTCAAATTATTTTCTGACTTCATGTTTGATCTCCAAGTAATGAGTCCAAGGAATGACCTCTCGCTCATTACAGTGTGCCTTACTGTACATGAATGGACTTGAATTTTCCACATCCTCCATATTTCCACATTACGCTGTCCAGAACTCAGGAGGTGATTGAAGTGTGTGCTGTGATGTTCTCCTGAAGTGCACGGGTACTTTCCGATTGGGAGTCCTGCGGCTCCCAGGCACCCGGTGTGATGAAATCCATCTCAGGCGAGGTCATCTGCTCGGTCTGCAGGGTAATTGCAGACAAACAAAAGGTTTTTTGACTTGAGTCCTTACACCATCCAGTTGGTATGCCTTTTGAAAAGCCGTCACCGACGTATGGCTGCTGGTAACGGTTAGGGAAACATCAGTATTCTTCCAATCAATCCCTCAAGAAAGGGCAACAGTGATTTGTCTGCGGACATTTTCCCTGTCAGAGATGTTTAACTTCCTTGCGCATAATAGCTCTTGTACTCTGGGTAAACAGCCATTACTAGCCTGTTTATTTGGAAGGAGGGGCTCATTGTGGATCTGACCCGGTTTTCAAATGACAACCCATACCGGAGAGATGGAGAGAGGGAGGAAGAGCAAAGGAGGGAATAGAGAGGAAGACCCAATTTATTTTTGAGTAATTGGCTCCACTTGAGCAAACACCCTTTGCTTGCCCAGTGGTCGCCTCAGTCCAAGTCTGTGCCAATAGCAAAAAATAAAGAAAAATATCCCATACCTTGTTCAGCTACATAGACTAAAAGAGTTGAGGTCTGCCTCCCCCACAATAATCCATTTTTATAACTATGGCACAGCTCTAAGATCCTTTCCAGTGCTGCATGGATTTATATTTCTCAAGGAAATGTTTAACAAATTTTACTCAACGGCTTCACAAATGAATTCAGCCGGACTGAGGAGGAATTATCCTCATTAAACTTGCTAATTTTCCCTTCAGGTCTAACTACTTCAACCATAATCTTGACCGAGGATAACTCACTAATAAACTCACACTTGACATCTTTTAGATCAATTGCCTGTTTAAACAAAGAAGTTTGATGATTTAACAATCTGGCCTCACATTCACCTTTATTTCCACTGCAGTAAGGAAACATTAACTAGAACTGTGCACAGACTATTTTTGACATAAGCAAACAAATGAAGACATGAATCAAAATGGGACAAAGCCAGCACAGCACTTTCAGCAGTGAAGTGGAAATGGACAGTTGGCTTGTCATTTTACACGCTTACAAGCAAAAAAAAGTCCGGCTCTTTCATTCAACCATATAGCCCACACCTTTGATAGTACCAAGTGGCCCCAGGCGGTTTGCCAGCCCCATGGTGCCCCCCATCCAGCAGGACTGTCCTGTGCAGGAAGAGGAAACCCCCTGAAACAATATGGCCTTGCCAATTGATAAGTGAGACATCTCTGGGCCTCCTGACAGATTGCACAGTGCCGGGCCAGTTGGGGCCTTTGCCAGGAGACGCCCCTGTGGCCTGTGGAGCGAAGTGGGGGTGAGGCGGCGGTTAGGGCGGATCCCCTGAATGGGTGTCACCGGTGGGTCACTCTACTAAGTTATGCGTTGTGAGTGAATGTAAACATGTTGCTATGTGAATGCATCATGTCTGTAGATGTGAGAGTCTGTCTTTGTGTTATTTGTGAATTAATTTGTGTTTGTGTGTACAACTTACATGGCAGCGGCTGGTTTAAAGGCTGGTTCATGTGGCTGGTTTCTTAATTTGCTGACCCGGTATTGGCCAGTCTTGTGGTTTCTCTTCCCTGAGGCTGCCTTAGATGTAACACACCATGTGTGACTAACATAACTCTATCCCCTTCAAACAGAGGCAGCAGCTTCCTAACTTGCATCAACAGCCTACACACACATACAGTATATAGAGGTGTTGGATAATGACAGAAAATATCTATAAGCATAAGTAAATAAAGTTTACATTATTCCTTATATTCTTTGTGATGTTTATTTCCCTGATGGAGAAACAAGTTAGTTGTCGAGCTTTTTTTAATGACACATTCAGTCACATCCAACTATAAACGCACACATGCATAGAAGTACAGTACAATAAGTGTCTCTCTTTATTATTTCAAATAAAAAAATCTGTGAGCGGGCCCCTCCCCCTCCACTTTCGGTAACCAATGCGTTGAACCGCTCACCTTAATCGCTCTGTCTTTCCATTAGAGTTGCAATAAATGAGCAAAGGAAGAAGCATTTTCTGTGGCTGCGTAAAAGAGTTCCTGGGGTCAAGTGGCCCTCCCTGAGGCATATTTAACAGCTGAAGCGCAAATGAAGATAAACACTAGCCCTAATTGTTGCCTGGAAACAGTCTCGGGGTGGTAAAGCCCTGTCCCGTGGCTGATCAAAATTCAGCAAGCCAGCTACTCGCCAGACTGTGTCTCTGAACCTTTATTTGTCTATCCTTGTGTGCACACGCACTGTCTGGGAACTGGCTGCACTTTAAAAAAAAACAGGACTTAGACTGATCATCAAAACAGGAAAAGTATGCAGGAAAAGTGGGCAGCTCAATGTTTCTCAGATTCCGAGTTGGGTGTTGTGGTATTACACGGTCATCTGGATAGTGTTTATATATTTATTGCAGGATCAGACATGGATTCAAGAACTCAACATGTTGTAAGGCAGGAGAACACAGTGTACATTAATCACTTCAGATGTAGTGATCAGACTTGTCAGCATAGCCTTCAACTCACAGTTGAAACTTTTTCCATTTTCCATTAAATGATAATCTCTTTTGACTTCTCCCCACATCCTTTTTCTAAGTCACTGTTACCAGTGAGGAAATCATCAAAAGGTTTTGACCTCTGATTTTGTGCGGTCTATCTATTCCCATGAATATAATAGTCAGAGGAAACATGGTAAAAACCTAATTGAAAGAAACAACCTTTGTAGCTTTTTTGACCAGGGACGGACATCAGCTTCTTCTCAAAGCCAGTTTGATGATTCATATTCATATCTTAAAGGAATAGTTACTCCCTTATTAGAGAAGACAGTGATAAGACACCTATATCATATCATTAAATAATAGGCTACATAAAAGGTAATAATATCTGGCCACAAGCATCTCTGAAACACAATGATTATAGTGTGACATCTTGTTTGTTCAATCTGTACAAAAACTGCAGATAAACTATGATTGGTTGTTTTACAGGAATGTTTTAGACTTTTGCTTAGCTAGAATCAGCATCTTTTTGGAGACTGTTTTTGACTGTTCAGAAACAAGAAATATGTTTTTTTGTCCGGATTAAACAAAGACTTAATTTCAGGTTCTTCTGGACATATTCAGTATGTGAGAAGGCAAATGTCTGAGTCCGTTGCTTCTGACATTTCCCACAATTTCTCCTGCCAGCCCCCTGGGAAAAGGTCTGGAGAATATCAGAGTGAGCGACAAGCTATAAATAAATATCTCAGGATGAAAAAGAAAAAGAGGAGCCATACACGTAGAAGATGCCAACTTGGAGAGACAAGTTTCGAGAGTCAGTACTTTTTTCTTTCACTATCTTCGATGTGGTGTAAACAAAAACACTGCTGACCGCAGCAAAATTGCGAAGTCTTAGCTCCTTTTTCTATTGTTTTTCCTCAGCTAAGCTACCTGGCAGACTGTAGCTTCATAATTAAAAGGCAGATCAGAGATTGGCGACAATTTTCTCAATCTCTTCTACAGAAAAGTACAACAAGCCTTACAGAAAGTTCTTCACTGCTCCACAAAGCCACATAAACATCGGTAAAACCAGATGTCCGTTGCAGCACAGAGTCCCTCGCAGCTCTAAATCATGTCTGTTGACTATTTTGTCCTTGTTGTCAGTCAAAGCCACATCCTTAGTGGGGACTTATCACAGCATGAATCCCTCCACACGTTTTACCGCCCTCTACTTTTAGTTCACAGGTTTTACCCACCTCAATATGTGTGTTACTGCTAAAGTTAATAGGCCCACTGCAATGTTGGCTGTGGCTCTTTGAAAACACATTTCTTTTCACCTAGAGGGAAAAGACGTGAATGACCAGAGCCTCAGTGTTTTTCTTGGACATGAAATCGAGTGTCACATTTTTTTCACCCCATTTCAAAGTGGGTTTTGTAAACACAGAAACGCTTGACAGCGTCTAGAGGGGCGACAACCCATCAGCAGGTCTTTGAAAAACAGGTACAAAATATCATGGGGGTGAATTTGCCCTACATTTGCACATGCTGGAGAGGAATGCAGGAATGGAGATTGACTTGAAGCCCACGCACTGTATGGTGTGGTCTAACCTGTTTATAGCTGTTGGTTTCTATCCACCACATAATTTCTTGATTTCCATAGTTCAGTTTTTTTCTGTGCACTGTCACTTTTGAGTGCTTACATGAACCATTGTGGTCAACCATATTCACTTGTGCACATGCACTGCAGTTCCAACAAGTCTTTTTCCTAACAAGGACCTTGCACAATTTCAAAAAAGACAGAAAAGTGCAGGCAAAATATTTCAAAGGCAATTGAATCAAGGCCACATTTAAAGCAGATGGAGTGGAGATTGGCCTCGGGATCATCAAATAACATAACAACTAGAAATTTTTGAAAATTGTTTCATAAATGTTAACATGGCTTGGAATGTTTTTGCAAAATCCAAACTCTCCGGGTGTATTTTGTAGCTTTCTCTGTCTCCTCTCGGAATTGGTGCGTCAACACATTTGTCATAAACTGTACGTGTGTGAAGATGAGTGATAGTGTTTGGGCTAGCCAGGCTGTAAAAACCCCAGTTCAATGATATCACAGCCTTCTGGATCCAGGTCTCCCAATGAGAATGTTGACACAGGCCCACCGCCAGAATACTGTCTGCTCCTTAGGATACCCTTGTCCGTCTCGTCAACCGGCCCCGGGGGCTGAAGTGTGGCCATTTCCTTTAGCACAATAGCTGAGCCACAGGATGATGTCACCGTGTGGAAACCATGCGTCGTCGGTGAGGGGCAAAGGGGGGTCCTCAGCGTGCTCTGCAGGATGACACCAAGGCTTGCTGAAAACCAGGGTCTCCCAGGTTCAGAAAAACAGGTGCTCAGATGTGTACACAACCTGCTTGACACTTCAAAGAATGAGGAACTAGTTTAGCATTTAGCTCCACAAAGGAACAGATATATCACTCAGGAGCCTGGACTGAAAAACAATACAGAGCTGAAGGGTGCAAGGGTATTTCTCCTTTTAGTTAAAAGCAATAATATAAAGTGCTGCCACAAGACAAAAATACAAAAACTTGTGGAGAGGGTATGACTTCAAATTTGCCTCACTGGTTAATAATATACTGATAAGATCCCATGCAGCCATTTTGAGAAGATGTAAAACCTTATGGCCAGAATTAATCCTGCAAATTATATTTCCCTCTCATGTTTCTGCTTGTGTGTTAAAGATTTCATTCTAATTGCAATTTCATACCATTGCTTACCAACAAGCCAAAAATATCCATAAAAACAAACCATTAATATCTATTCTTGAAAACGTTACTGTACCCTGTCATTTACATGAATACCACAGAGCACAAAGATGCATGTGGCCTCTGTGGTCTCTGCTATCAGACAAACAATCATTGCCTTGTACCAGAAGACATACATTTTTAAATGTTTTTGCTTTTAACTTCAATTTAGTCTGAAACTTGAAGACCCACAGCATTCCTAGATTTGTATCACAAAACCTCTCTCTCTTCCACAAGTTCTTTCATTCCGTAGTCACTGAAACCTTAACCTTCCCTTATGAATTTTATACCCTCAACTTAACCAATCATACCCTGTCATAATATATGTGTGAGAAAATCGGCGGGCACCAAAGCTCCAACGCTGCCCCTTGGGCCTGTTGCTGGTCGGGTCAGCCTTCCTCTCATCGCTCTTGCCTTGTCTTCAACCTTCCTGTAGGAGCAGCCTTTCAGTACTTCCTGACATCGGATCAAAGTGGGATAAACCGACCATTCTCCCTTCTCCCAGAGCTTGGTTGCGCTTGTTTTTGGAGCCGCGCCACCACCTACCTCTGATCCCGGCAGTGATCTAACTGGGCTAATGCTGACTCTGGGGGGCATGGGTGGGTTTCAGTGACAGCACATACTTTGCACGGTTCCCCGGTGAAATCTGCAACTCAGCTCTGGCTGTGCCACACAGAGAGGACGTGGGATTTTTGCACCCCGCTGATTTCTTTGAGGACGAAAACAAAGGTGTAGTGTCTGAGTGCATGTTTCTCCGTGTGCAGCGGCAGCATCGGAGGACGGACTGGTAGAAATATACATAACTAAACATCCTCAGGTACACAGAAAAATAAGCGGGATGCAAATAGGGGCAGTGAACATCAAAGAGTGGTTCCAGGATGTCAGGGGGGTGAGAGGAAAGAGGGGGGGGGGGGGGGGGGCTTGGGCCTGGGTTCTGAAAATCTCCATGGTTGCACACAGTGAGAGCTTGACCTGAAAAGCAGTCTTGCCTTTCACGGATGGAAGCATGGTAACGCTGCAAGTCAATATTGTTCACAGGTATTCAAGGTGCTGCCTGGGGTCTAAGAAATGAGTCGGCATGATGTTTGCAGCACAATTCAAAGAAGGGGAGGGGGGTGGGAGTCTGCCTTCGGCCATGTGTTTTAATTAAAAAAGCCGGCCGAGCATGCTTCAGGGTTTTCTACGGCTGCGTCATCCTGCAGGCCACAGTAAGGTGCGAGACAATTAAGGGGGCTGCATCTTTGAGTGAGTTGTGCTCTTATCTAAATCTTAGCCAGCCTCGCTCTGGGCTTTGCTGTTCCCTCGCTTCTCTCCAGACTTCAGTGCGTTACCCACGCTGCAGATGCCTCCACCTTGAGCCCTGACTGAGAACAAAGAGCAGACAAACAACATCAACTCTCATTTTTCTCTTCCAACACGGCAATCCGCGGGAGGATGACGGGTTCCTGGAGTGAGCTGTTCTGTTTTGATATCTCCCAATAAAACGAAATGATATGGTCCCTCCATCTGGATCCAGTTGCCAGCCCACGCCAGAGGTAGACGTGTCAGTTGTTATTATTATTTTCCCCCTGTGATGTTTAGGTCTGGTTGCAGATGAAAGAAGGTCACTTGGCATACCTTGCGTGCTCTCCTGTAATTATGGGAGTCACTTGTTGAAGGTCACCTAATATGGCTTCACAGGGCAACGCGTTGCCATGCTGGGTAAAAACTCATACACAGGAAAAAAAATCAGCCTTCAACACCACCACATACCAAAATACTAAAGTACAATAGACAATAGTAATAAAACAATAATTTCCTCTGCTTCTCCCAAATGTAATTTATTTCATTAATCCAACTGTTTCTGATAACTGTCAAAGTTTGTATCCTTTTGTTTAAACAATACTTGTTTTTAATATTTACTTTGATTAAACTTGTGAGTGGCCATTAAGGAGTTTCAGACAAACAACACCCATCAAGGACTTTTATGGCAGGTCACAGCAATGTTTCTAGGAGTGCATTCATGCATTGCAAGTGATGAAGCCGACATAATTATATTTTGGGTGTCAGCCATTTTTCTTTTGTCAGAGTTTAAAAGGCACTCAGCAGGAGAGGTATATTCCAGTGACAAGGCTGTCTGCCAGCCTGTTAACTCCATGATTGTTTCCAGACAAGTGTAGTTGCCCTCTGGACAGCACGTCTCTCAGTTCTAGAGTAATGGCCAATTACCAGGAGGCAGTTTGTTGAAAGGATGCAGCCAGGAACTACATCTGCCTTCAAACAGACCCTCAGATCCAAACATATGCTCTGGAACAAACTACCTTCAGAGATGAAATGAATTCAGTAAGAACCGAAACTGCCTCCAGAGCGTCCTGCGACTGTTGAGAAATTCCTGAGCCAAGACTGACATGAGGGTTGTTTTTTTTTAAAACCAGAAATTGTTTGTGAGGATGGAAAAGACAAGATGGTTGTTGAAAAGTCCTTGATGGAGTTGACATGTGGTGTGTTTGTAATGCAGTGCGTCATTTCTAACTGACTTGTATCGTCCGCAGTCTGGAATCAAACGTGGCATTTTATCAGGAAACATGATGCAGCTCCACACACACAAAATTCAACCTCAAGTTGCATCCATAATTACAATGTCACTTATATAACGGAAATGTCCAGCGAGGCACGACAGCCCTCTGATGAAACCACATTTCCAAATTTCGGTTTAGATCTGCATCAAATGGCACACACTCATGAATATCATTCCTCTAAATATGCCCGACCTTTTTCATTAAGATCCCCCACTTATTCTCTGGGAAATCAATAAAAAAGGCTGAAATAATAATTTCTTGATCCATCCCCTGATCCTGATCTGCAACAACATATAATTAATTCTCCCCCGACTCATACAGCATCCTTCCATCAGGTTTTGTGATCATCAGTACAGTAGTTTTGGGATCATGCTTACAAAGAAATAAAGAAACAGACAGGGGTGAAAACATATCCTCTTTGGCGGACATAGTGACTCATCGAAGGAAGAAACGAGAGGTCACTCCTCCACCAGCCAGCGGCACCTTTTTGATGTGCGTCACAAATATTTTGCACTTGTGAACGACGGAGCTGATGTGACGCTGCACACCGTAGGCATAGCTCGCACCTGCAGCTCTGTCAACAGGCTTCTGCAAGGGGCCAAAATGAAATAATTTCCGGAAACCAACAGGGGTTCCAACCAGCTTCTTTTGTCACCATGTCAGCACCAGCAGCTCAACACAGACCTGCTGCTTTTACAACCAGCCTTAAAGCACAAGACAGTGTCAGAACCAAAATATTCCAGCAGGATATGGAAAGGGGAAAAAAAACTAAATCTCCTTGTTCGGACCTGTTCTCTGGGTTAGTGGTCACTGCTGGAACACCAAGTGTCCGCCAGATGTTTCCCTGAGCCTTTGATATATTTACGGATCCTTCTGGAAGCTATCAAATAGAAACCAGCACATGAAAACAGTGCGTAAAGAGAATATTCCTTTCCAGCAATCCCTGCCACTCACCTGGAAAAAAGAAATCCAATGAAATGGAATGAAAATAATTGTAAAAGGTTATACTGCTGAAAGATAAAACCAGGAAAACATATGATTTCATTTATTGATTTTGGTTAGTTGATTTAAATGAAAAATGGCAGAGAACTTAGGTATGTTAAAAATCACAGTGAAAGATTACATTTATAAAAATAACACTAATAAAAATTGCAATTGTACAAAGAGTTATTTATTAAAGGAAAATACTGTCGTTATTCCTCTAAAAATTGGATATATTTGAGAAAAATCTAACTAAAATATGACTATTCTCTCTGAACTGTCCTGGTATTTATGCTTTATCATAAATTCTTCTCCCGTTTGATTCTGTAAAACAGTATCAGAATGATCAGTTGGCTCTTTGACCTGAAACCTGCTCATGATATGGGCCTGTGTGTTATGAGGACGACTTGAAAAGCTGTGTTTTGCGTGTCAGTTCGGCCCCATGCCGTCACCACAGCTGCTTCCTCTTACCACTGATACAGAGCAGGTGGAGACATGACCGGCTGGCAGGCAGATATTGATCTATCAATCCTCATATTGCAACTTTTTTATCCTAATCTCCTAAATGTATGGCAAGTTTTTTACCAAACCTAAACGCAATTTCTCTACATTTTAAGTTGTTATACATAATAGTAGATCTGACAAAGGATATAAGAAGCAGGAGCTGATGGAGACCAATGAACCCAAACTGACTCTCAATCTGTGACGCATTGTGCCATTGGATTTGTACCATAATTCATATTTATCTTTCTAATCAGAAATTTTCAATTATCCAAACTGATGTGCTTGGCATAGTAAAGAACAGACTTTTATTTTGTTTAACCCCTGAAAATGAAGCAGATTTTGTTCTCAAATTCAACCACCGAGACTGTGGTAGCAATTTGCTCTCATTGCCACCAGTACTTTAAAAACCTCTGTCATTCGAGATCCTTACATCCATCTGGACACTGCGGCAAACCTCAAAAATATTTTCCCATATTTTAGATGGAACTTTTCCACATTTATATTATCTGCAATTTCCTTCTCGTCCGGCCGCCTGCCTTTTATTTTTTTACCACAAATTTGGACAAATTAGACGTCTCCTTTAATCTCTTGATTAGATGCTGTTGTGATAGTGGATATCCGTAGAGGATGAAGATTGATTGACTCCTCTGATGCAGTTGTGAGAATCCAAACAGTCCCGTTGCCGCCGGTGATGTCACGACGTTGGAAACCAGGTGCGGAGGCCACTGAGTGCATCAGAGAGGCCCACTGTAATTCAACGCACACTTAACAGCTAGTCAACATGGCTCAGTATGATCCTTTAGTGTTTCTTAACAGCATTAAGTTAAATTCCTTGAGATCGTATGTTTCAAATTCAGACAGCTCCCATTTCAATCATCTAATTGTGCCTGCACCTTTCATGGAGGATTTCGGTTCCTCTATTTATGAAAACAATGGGCCGTCGAGGGTTCAGAATTTTTGAAACGCTGCAATGGGGCCTGGGGGTGAACTTAAACCTCCACCTTCACATGCACGTGTTGCTGTGGACCTTTGATGATTTTCCACAGCTCTTGCTGCGTCCCGACAGGAACCCTGCAAATAAAAACATCAGCTAATAAGGCGGCATCCTGTTCTTCTGCCTCCCTCTTGCTGAGATCGTGTTTCTAACTTTCAGGTTGTTGTTTTTGATTCAAATGAAGCTACACAGAACCATATAATCCCAATTCGACAAAACATACATCTGCTTCAATTTGTTAGGAAAAGGAACCTCGACCGGCCGAGGGGTAGTCACCGGTGCAGTGAGGCAGACGTGATCCCTCACAGGTTTCCTCCAGACAACATTGATAATACTGTGTTTTGCCCCAAAATGAGTGTGTTATTTTCTGTTTCACCCAGGAATCCCAAACAAGCGAGTTTCAAAGGGTTCCATGATTAAAAGTCCTTTTTCTAACATTTTCTTCACAGATAATGTTACCACATCGGAAGGTACAAAAGACAAACAACAGTTCAGGAAATATCTTGTTCTTTGAAAACTCCAAGGTTCAAGCCTGTGTACACAACAATTTAAGTAAATTAAACTATAACCCCCAAAGAAGCAATTTTGTTAGAAACCAAAATAAAATCACAAGGACAAAGGCTGTTACTTCAGTGCTAATGCCAAGTGGAAGCTTAAAGTGTGCTGTGGGAACATGTTAATACATAAAGCATTGCACTCAAAGCATAAAGCTTATTCAGGTTTGAAATATTTTTGGATAAATTCAGAAACTATTATTCACTGTTCTTAAAAAGTGCTTTACAACATAATTTGAATGAAAAACACTCAACAAATATAACAATATTTGGTGTCAATCAATGTCAACCTGTGTTATTGTTGCATTATGTGTGATAATTAAATTGGAAATCACTGGCCTGCCCATTTCAACCACTCTGCACTTACACTGTATTTGTCAAGGGCTGCATGCAGTTGTGTAAATAACCATAAGAAAAAAATATCTAATATTTTATGATAACCAATGATTTATTCCTTATAGAACTCATACACACATAGGTAATACTTTATTGTTTTCCTACCTATGTTGTTATTATTATCGGTAGTAATAACAGCAGTATTAATATCAATGTTAGTATTGGTCTATATGTGTATTTATCTTGACATGCTGTGAGTCCAGATGGGGCAGGAGGTCTGTTGATGTGGAGGGGGGGGGGGGGGGGGGGGATCTAAAACCAGACTGCTGCTCTGCTGTGTTCAGAACCCACATCCATATAGTCCATAATCTGTTTTTTAACTGGCGCGTACATATAGACGCCTCCTTCCCTTCGCTGCTATCTCTCACTGCTGCCAGGGGAATTGTTTACCTGCACCACAGTGTTGCTACGTCTGGACTCCGTGAGGCTGCTCAGCGCCGAATTAAAGATGCAGGAGCTCCGGCCCCGCAAGGCAGCCGTGTGTAACTGTATACTCCCCCGCTGCTCCGGCTCTATCAATCAAACCGCGGACTGGCTGACCCTCTGATGGGATAAATGATTCCAAATCTGACTAAAGCCATTGCTTTGGCACAGGGGTATAAATCTTGGCCTTAAATTTAATAATGCAAGCTCGGAGGGGTGAGGCACCTGAGCTGTGATTGGTCAAGCGGATGTGAGTCACAGAGGGGAGTCCTTGGGTACTGTTTTCTCTTTAGCCCCAGGAAGCCGTCCGCCTGCGTCTCTACTTCAGCGTGTTCGCTCCAGGTGATAAACAGCATTACATGTTTTAAATTAAATGTTGTTTTTTTTTTAAACTCTCCTCCTGCCCAACTCTCTTACTGCTTCTCTGTCTCTATTGCTTCCTGTCCTCCAGTAGAGGTCCGAAGGGTTCGAGGGTCATTCCTCTGTTTTACAAACTCCTGAATCATCTTTAATGTGCAGCGTTGGCGGAGCAGGCAGGGGAGAAAACACGAGTGATGGGGTGAGCCGAGGCTTTCATTCGACCCACCGTAATACGTCTCGCAGACTCAGATCTGGTTTCTCCCTGGCTGGTTTCAATTCAGTGGCCAGTAATCGCCATTCCCGAGGAGTTCTCTCTTTATGTCCTCCTGTCCTCTTCTCTTCAGCCAGCAACAGCAGGTAGTCTCTCACGGAAAAAAACAACTGCAAAGCACTGACTGGTCTGGTCCATTCATGATGGAAGACAAATCACACTGATAGGAAACAGAACAGAGACCTTTTTTTCTGTATCATGTCCATGTTTTGAAGCTGGTGTTGAACTTTAGTCTGGATTAAGTTGCGAGTTTTGAAAGAAGGAATGAAGAGTACACGGTTTAAGAAGAGAATGTCCCTGAAGAGCGGGTCAGTTTCTGTATTGACACACCGACTGTGGTAATCAATGCTTAGAGATGGAGCTATAACTGCTCCCATATGGCAGGGGCTTGTATCGGAGTAAAGCACACATGCGGCTTCACAAATAACAGTCTGGAGGAGAACTTCTGTAATGGAAACACATGTAGTTTCCCTCTGATGGTCAGGTGTGGGGCAGAGCTCCTTTATTTAGATATGTTATACGTGGGGAAGGAGCCTCTCGTTCAAGGGGACATCTCATCGCTGTGGTATCCCTGGGATTTGTTCGGCGCTGCAACCACGACCATGTGTTGTTACAAAATGAGAGCTTTGACGAAACACAGCGCTCAGACTCGGTGTATTTTGATCCTTCCCTATTCTCCACAAAATGAACAATTTCACCATCAGCAAATTTTGATGATGTCTTTGGGATGGGGCCGTGTAGAAGTCAGTGGAGTGTGGATGCTTCACCCCTCTTCAAGTTTAACTAGAATTTAAAAAGAAAGCTGTGAAAACCCCATGAGTGGAAATCAGGGGTTTAGGGGTCTTTTCAGATGAAACCAGTCATTTATAAAACGTGATGTGATGAAAGTTCTCTCCTGATTGCTGGTCCGTTCTCTGTCACTAAACGAGACACTCCATCTTCGATCCTTTCATCACTCTGGGAAGTTGACCGACCATCACGGCACGTACTGGCCCGTGCGACCATGTGCGTGTCCTCATGTGCATCAGACACACTGGTGGGCGGTTAAGTGAGACCTGACGGATCATTGGCTCTCTCAGCTGTTGTCTCCTGTTTTATTTGGAAATCAGACAAGGATGACCTCATCTCCCTTGACTTCTTCTAGGTCATCAGGCTGTGTAGAGCCCCGACTGTCCTCTCATTTGTTCCCATGCACAGAGGTCCTACAGTGTGGGAGGCATTCAGATGCCTGCAGAGTGACCCCGGACAAGTGGCCAATTAACACGTCACACAACACTGAAGGAAATATCACAGAGAAATGCCACAGTGGCTCCCTGCAGTGGCAGACACACTGGGAAAAACAGCAGGGAAATGGAAATTATGTATTGTATCTCAGAAACAGGGGGAAGGAAGAGCAATCGATCATGAGAAGCAAAATCATTGTGTTCAGTGTACATCGTGGTATAGAGTCCTGTGAAGCAGACATATGTATTTTCTTTGTGTCAGTAAATACGACAGAAAGCACTTGACTACATTGAAGACATTTCTGAGTTTATTTGTTCAAAACTGTGCAATACCTACATTGCATGCTGATTACTGTTTTTAAAGGAAAGCAAGGAAACCTAGATAAACCAATCTCCTCCTTACAAAAATGTTCAAGGTCAAACCATCCGTATTACAATAAAATGAACTTAGGGAGAGTTTAAATATGTCAGTAGTGCAGAGTAATGCTTGAAAATTTAAAGAAGAAAATAACGAAAGGCGAGGTGTCATCCTTTGGAGCCAGATTACATATTTCACAAGCAAGCTGTTTGGGATCAGAGGACAGAAACCAGTTAAAAAGCAAAGGGCCAGAACTCACTATGAGGCCCATTAGTGACTCAGTCAATGTATCTGGTGTCTCATGCCTGAAGATCTGTGTGTGGTTGTTTATGCAAGCTTTCTCACTGAAGACACAACCAAAGCCTGCATTTCAAAGGCCTTCTCCCTGGTGGACTGAATGCCTCCCCGAGTTTCTTGGAGAGAATGTGCAGGTTCTTTGGGAAGACAGAAATAAGAATATTGTGCATACTTGAAACAGACTCGAGATTAGCTAACCTCTTTGATGACCACAAAGGAGAAGAAGACAAAAACAAGGACTAGAGGCAAGAACAGAGCGTCAGCCTGAGGGCTGAGTACAGAGAGGGTTTCTAAACACGTCTGAGAAACCAGGGATAGTTTTGATTTTAATTGATTTGTAATCCAGCCTTGAAGGGAAGAATGAAAGGTATGTTTGAGGATGTGTCTTGCATAACGGGGAAGCTGATTAATGCATAAAACAACAACATATCCATCTTTACGAAGATGTTAGAACAAATAACTTATATGGTAACACTGGTTAAAGTTTTCATCAAGTTCCTTGAGGAAGATGCACCGTTGGTTTTACAATCACAGTGGACCTCAAAGCAGAAAAAACCCGAGACTGTAACGCATAACTAACATTGAAGTCTTTATTTGGTTTGGACCCTGTTCAACCTCCTAAAGAGACTTAGGGCTCCATCTAATCCCTGGGATGCAGTGCCTCCAACACAGTCATCCGCTCCAGTCCCCCCCCCACCTCTTCCTCCAGCCCCATAGCAGGACACGCAGTCTGTCTGTGGTCTTCACTGAAGCAGAGATTAGTGGAAGAGAGACTCTATCCGCCCACCTTTTCCATAGCATATCCAACCGAGACACGCAAGGAATCGCTTAGCAGCTTCCCTCTGCAGGCAATCTGTGTACATGTATCCATATATTTCCACACCATACCACCTTAGGCCTTCTTTTCCTTGGACTCTCTCACATTTTGAAAAAGACAGAGCTTCATCCAAACTTGTCCCTGGACAGACTCGGTTTTGATGGAGACCAGGACTCCTGTGTGCTTGGGGGAAGATTTTGCACATTGGCCATCAGGTGAACAGTGTGTGTATACACATGTTTGAGACACTGCCCCCCCCCCCAGAGAGGGAAACTTGACCTGGGTTTCCCTGACGGAGCAAAATCTGCCCTGAGAACCGTGATACCTGCCTCAGGTCCACTTTTTGAGCTTAAACTGGGCCTTAGAAGGGTTTGAATGGTGGGAGAGTTCCAGCTATAAATGTAAAATGCAGGGTGATAGAAAGGTGAGCCTTCTCTGAACATTGTGTTTCATGAATAGATTGAACATTGTGCTGGTGAGAAAGTCAAAATCGTTGTTCCAATAGAAAATCCTTATCAAAATCTTTAGAGTTGTTCCGATACTAGGTTTTCCTTTCCGAATCAGATTCTTGGCCCTTGCAGCACAAAGTTCTGATCCATTACTAGTGCATTAAAAAAAATAATGACTTAAAAATCATATTCTAACAGCTGTATGCTACTCGTCTCAGGTTCAACCCTTTGAAACAAATACATACAGAGAATGTTATAGAAATGTATTTATTATCTAGTTTGACAGCCATAATTGGAAAGAACCAAATTCAATAAATCTAGGAATACAGAACAATTCATCTGATGGTTCCTAAAAAGCTTTATGAGATTACAAGTGTTGTAATCAACAACACTAGCTCCATCCTTCTCAACTGAAGTAATTCGGTTTATGTCGCTGTTTTAGTGGTGGCACTTTACAGCATGAAATATTCCCACATCTCTGACATACATACATAACTTTCGAAAATCACAGATTCTTCCCGACTCAATAAACTGTATTGTTAGTCATTTGCCTGAAAAGAAAAATAAGTTTTATCTGGCTGAAACTATACTTTAAAGACGGGGTACATAGACATACGCACTGATGTTTTATGCAGATATCAGCATCAGAACATCTCTAGAATTTGTTTTAATTTTGTTCAAGTTATATTTCTTTAATCAGCGAGTGCTTTGTGGTCAGCCTTGGACCAAAGTGTAATTGTTGATTTATTGATATTTTATAAGGAGGTTGGACATGCCATTGAAAACACTGCAGCATAAAACTCTGATAGCAAGAGGGCTGTGTCTTTGTGTGTGTGTGTGTGTGTGTGTGAGAGAGAGAGAGAGAGAGAGTGTGTGAATGAAAGAGAGATACAGATACTCAATACAAAAATAAACTTGTTAGAGAAATAGAAGCCTACACAGACATGAGAAAATGTCTGTTTTCTGATTGAATCAATCTACAGTCTTTCACTAGAAGTGATATTCGAGACGAAACGTGTTATTCAGGAAATGGCTAACAGGCATCCCTCAGCCGGTCCTGCTGGGCCTTTGGATTTTATGGAAGTCATTTATCGGGGCTGCGATCTCACCTCAAAAACCTCAGCGTATAAGAAACACACACAGATGGCATTGCAAAGGTACACACATAGCAAGAGCTTAGCAAAGATAGACACACTGCAGGCTTTACGCCTGCCGTGAGTAGATAAACACTGTCCATGGGTTAAAGCCTCTCGCACTCCCTGGGATTTAGTCACTTTCGGTGTGATTTTTCCCTCCAGTGTCAATGTTTTGAACAAGGCCTCTCACTGAGAATGACTGGGATACTTCAAGGATAGTATAAATTTGAATGCTCTACACTTTGTCTTCTTACATTTATACTCGGTGTCCTTATTTAGCCTGTAAACACTAAAGAAATACAACATGAATGGTTTTTAATGGTGTGATGAATGATACAGCAGATATTGTACAAAATAGCTCATGAGTCATTTAGAAGCCGTTCAGTGGTCTTTCTTTATGAACACAGAGAGAATTTTTCCTGGGGTGAAAAAAATCCCCAAAACCGGGAAGCTAATAAGACATGCATATTTAACATTACACTCGTGTTCCCTGTTGTTGAATTTCTATTTGCTTTTGATTCATATCGGTCTGTGTAATATTATAATTTAAATGTGCGCTTTGGAGCGTGCCAAACAGTAGGTTTCATGGTGCAGGGCGGGTAAATGAGATGTGTGTCTGTGTTTGTGTGTGTGTGAAGGTCTGACTCTGCCAGCAGCCTGATAATGGAATATGACTCAAAAGGTTAAAGGATCGTTCTTAACTATTTTTTAAGTTTAATCATGCACGCTAACGTTTGATGGAGTCTTCCCTTCGACGGCAAAGCGTTCCTCTTCATTACCTAAAATGGAACAGCTCACAAATCAAGTGTGGCAGACCATTTTTTTCCTCCCATGAAGGAAAAGGTGCACATTAATTAGCTTGTATTTATTTAGCTGGAAGCCTTTATAATTCCACAGGAGAAAAAAAAAACCTTGGGGGAAGTAAGGCTCACTGTGCAAAGTAACTGCCCCTTTCTATTTCTAAGCCTGTATTTTGTTTGACTCTCAGGAGGAAAACGTTCAGCTGAAACAGAAAAGGACCTTTACATGTAGATCGTGTCAGGCAAATCTTGATAAGGTGCACGTTTTCCCTGTGCATGTGTTATATATATAACTAGGGCCATATTTGAAATTCTAAGACTCAGGTCGAGTTTCAATAAAGCCACAGTAATCAGGAAGGAAATTTCGTAATCTGTGGCTGTGGTTTGATGTTAGAATAAAAAAAAGACATATTGGAGAAGAAGGAGGAAAACGAGGGACAACACAGCTGGAAACAGCCGGTTGTTTCACCACACAAATCTCCTCCACAAAGTGGCTCACAAAGTGATGATGAGTCTGAGCGAGAGTGTGGTCCTCTGGAGAAGGATTACTCTGCAGCTTATCGCTCCTTCACTGTGCACAGAGTGAGAAATTATGGTCACGAGGGAACAACATATCACCATATTTCAGGTTGAAGCAGAATATTGGGCAAAGTGCAGGGCTGGAGGGAGGAATGTGGACTGTTCTCAAATTAAGAATAAAACAGAATTCTAAAAAATCTGTATATTTATGAGGTGGGATGTGGTTTGTGAGGGAA
This sequence comes from Limanda limanda, assembly GCF_963576545.1. Lineage (NCBI taxonomy): Eukaryota > Metazoa > Chordata > Actinopteri > Pleuronectiformes > Pleuronectidae > Limanda > Limanda limanda. The sequence goes on along the minus strand of NC_083644.1, from coordinate 12,241,620 downwards.
AAAAGGGAAACAATGTAAAAAAAGCCCCATTGGTTCAGGTTGTCATTGGTCTCGTGATGAAAGTGGCTGTTCTTAACTGACAGGAGGAGGAGCATAGCGTGTTGTTTTTGGTCTGCCAAACACATACTCGAATGTAATTCATCTCAGAGTTGACGGTAATTCCTTCAAGGACTCACAGATGTATCTTGCAGAGCTGTTTGAATTCCTGGAGACCACCATGCAAATCATCCTCAATTTAATCCAAACGTCCCATCGCAGGATAATCCACCGCTTCACGTCCGGTGGCTGCAAGAGTCAAAAACAATCCCAGATAACTCGGTCAAAGCACATGATCATCTTTCACTGCAGAGAGAAGGACTGAACAGCTGTATCATGTGAGCTGGAGGTAAATGTGCACATTTGCTACTGTGGAAGTGAAGTTATTAATGAGTTGAAAATGTGACGAATCACAGGGATGGACCCATTATTTATACCACTCATGAGTTGGAGGTCACTGGGGGCTGGAACCAATCCCATCAGACACTCACAGGTCACCAGCATATAGAAGGGCTGACATATACAGGGACAACCACTGAGACACAAACATAGACATTTGAATTCCTGCTCCTTGGTGAATTGAAGTAACTCTGATAATATATAAACAATCAATAAAATGAGCCATAAACCAAATCAGGAGTAGGTACGAAATAGATTGAAAAATAAATAATTGTTTGTCAGGGGGTGTTATTGTGGAACATATGCTTGTGACCCTGTGGCTGAGATTTTTCCCGCTGATGATCCCACCACGTCGTAAATAAGCAGGTGTTTATGGAGTCAGAAAACTAACGGGGAGATGATCCCATTTTCTTCTTATTCTGTTTTTAATAAGCACCTCAGTACCTGCTATAGCCACCAGTTGGGTCTGGTAGCTGGTGTGGAGAACACCATAGAGCCAGGCCAGTGTATACACACACTGCATTACTTCTGAAAGCAATAAATGTTGTATTTGATCTTGCTGAAATAACTGTCTCGATTAATGATATTATATATTATATATATATATATATTTTATATTATATATTTTAAGCTAACCCGGTTCTGGCTAGCTCATCTCAATGTTACTGATTCCAAAATAAAATATTTGGGAAAAATTAAGCGAAGTCAAACTACAGTGCCACTCAGGAAAGCCCTCAGGAAAGCACTCAGGAAAGCATTCAGTTAGAATCTGCCAAGGCACAACAGTCACACACATTCAGACAATGAAAATGATTCATCATTGTTCCCTTTGAAATGTCCTATCTCACAATGAACATGAAAGAGATCTAAAAAAACTCCTGGATACAACCGTTTGTCCAGTTCCGTTTGTTCCAACATTTATTGGATTAATTCCTGGTCAATGTCTCATCCTTCCATCAAGTATTGTGGAATCCTGATTTTGAGTAATAGCCTACTGCCGGCTGACCAGCCAACCAACCAAATGGACGGGGGGGAAGACCTCCTCGGCTGTTTAAGTCGGAGGAGGCAGCTTGGTAGGTACACACAGGCTGTCATAAAACACTACACTTGTTTCTGCCAGACTCTTCCCTCACTGTCTTTACTGTGAAGCTTAAAAGGATGAGAGCTTTGCTGAGAGGAAGCACCTGGTATCCATTAGAGCACATTCTATTGTATTTTTGCAGTGCAGCACAAAGGAGGAGGTGGGGAGAGAAGAGCCTGTGTCCACAGCCCGTTGAGAATTTGGCCAAAACCTGGTGTCACGATCAAGTGCTTATAAGTTCAAAATTAGGTAATTTTGGAACAGAAAGAAGAAATGTAATGCAGTAATGCAAGAGGGTTCAGTTTGTTAATTGCAACGTGTCTTTGGGTTTCTTGCTAGAAGGGTGATCAAGACGATTTCCAAAGATGTTGTCATCCTGGAAACAAACACACTCAGTCGCACACACACGTTCATGAACATTCATTCCCCTTGAACTCTCAACTCACATCCTTTCCTGAGTAATACAGCTCGGGCCATGTCCTTTGTGGAGCCGTCTTACTGGAAACGTATCTGCTCGTCTTGTGTATCCAAGGAATCTGCTTATATGATGCTGACTTCCTGAGATCGTGCCTGTAAACAGACCTGAAGTTCACTGGTCCGCCTAAAAAATCACCATCAGGTCTCATGGGTGAGCGAAAGAGGAAGCGGAAAGGAAGGAGGGAAGATGCAGGGAGAGGAAGGAAAAAGAAAGAGAGGTGACGGGAAGGGGATGAGATGAAGTTGGTGTACTTTCGGAGTTGAGTGGAAATTGTTGGATTGTTGTTCAGGTCACACTTTGTTTCCTGAGGCAGGTTTGAGGCCTGAATCTCCAAATTACAAATACCCATAAAAATAAACCTACTGTATCATGTATCTAATCTTATCTTCTTTCCTCTTCTTCTCCTCTCTTTTTCTTTTCCACACCCCCCCTTTCCCAAACCCTGTGTATTGATGCGCTACTCCAACTGTGGTTAATTCTATTAAAGCTCCAGCCATGGTTGTCGTTCCAACTAAAATAAAACAACAATGCCTCGCAGGCCAGCAGAGTTCTTACAGCTGGACCACGAGTAACTCAAGACTTCGGAGCTCTGTCACTGTTTCCCGGTACATGTTGCATTCACGTTTAACATCTGCTCCGGACCCTTGGTTTAACGAGAATGCAGATTTAATATGTCTGATTGAGATAAGACTTTGTGGGAGTTTTCAGTGCTTCAGAATAATTTGTTCAATTTGAGTAGATTTGAAATTAGTACAGTGGGCTTGTCATTTCTAGTTATATCCTGGAAAAGGTATAAGTGGGATATGACCTCATTTTCTGTCCGGCACTTCTGAGATAAGTTTGAGCAAGGCACTTTGAAAGTAATATCTACTCTGGCTAAGCAAGTAAGCAACTTGTACAAAGCAGTTCCCAGCCATCAATACATACAACTGCTCAACCATAAATCTGAGATAAGGAGAGGCCAACCTTCCAAAAGAGCAAACTGTTGTTTTATTTACTTATTAACCTGCTTATTTTCTTTTATATATGACTTAATATACACATTTATATATATATACATATAATATTTTCTATTATTTAGTATCAAGGTAGTAAATATCAACAGTATATCAGCATATCAACACATTCACAAAACAATACAAACTTTTGATCTTGAAAGATTGTAAGGTATCCATTGTTTTTGTTTTTACTTTCAAGCCAATATAACACGTTTGATTTATGAACAAATTTTGCTGTGAGTAAAGTTTGTTTTCAATCAGAAATATGAATCATCAGAGGTGGTGCTCTGGTACCTTTAAGACAACCAATGTTATTGTTGTTGTTTTCTGTTATTTATCTGTGAGTCGACAACTAATTTCCAAAACCATTTCAGTCCAGTAGAGAATGATTCATGGGACTGTATTTGGCCCGAAAAAAAAAAAAAAAACATGGTTTGGTTTAAAATATCAACTTTCTTAGGGTTAGGGAACGTTCGTCATCACGATTAAAAGACTATCTGCTTGATTGGCGGTTAAGGTGCATGGTCATGGTGGAAAGAAACCACTGGTATGAGCACAGCGGTGGTAAAATCCTGGGCAGTGAAGGCAAAACGCCTGACTCCATGTCCGTCCCTTTGAAGACTTTCAGTCTCCAGTCACCTACGTGTAAGCAGTTATCATACATGTGCATGTTCCCATTCCCACACAGTAGTACGTGCACACACACTCACTCAAACAATGTCGGAGTAAAAGGGGGGGGCTGGCTTCCACCTATCAGCTGGGCTGCAGCAGTCTGGGTCACTGGATTAGCAGTCACACCTCATCATCTTGTGTGCCCAGCTAATCACAGGATTCCCAGCAGCCAGCAGGAGACCATTAAGGCTCAAGGGCACCGCAGTGAAGTACGGCGCCTACTCCCCTGCACAGAGCAGGTACGGCCATGAACAGCACTAACAAGCTCATCCATGTTTTTATGTACACACTCGCTCACAAACTGGATGTGGTCGCACGTACACCTTGAACACGAACATGTATTGCTGACTCACCGTCTGCAGTAGCTCAGCACACACAGGGAAGACAGTCCTCGGCACTTGTCCGGCAAATCTCCAAAAGAGAAACTGAATAGCTTCAATCGTGGGAGAGCGGTGAATGGCCGGTTGATTTCAGCATGTGTGTTCATTTCCTGACCATCAATCCCACAGTTCATTTGGCTCAGCACACACCGGTGATGTTAACCATGCAATTGGAGGAAACCCAGTATCCTCTTTTTTTTTAAGTACCATTGAATAGAGAATTACAAAGAAAAGCCAATAATTACCTGTCATGCTATTTCTAATTCCATGAACACACAGGGAATTGTTCTTCCTAGAAAGGGTATCAAACAAGTTCTTAGTCTAATTTTAAATGAAAACTTCAATGTTAATTAGTTTTCAGCGCTGGCTTCAAACACTGCCAACAATTAAGGAAACCAGAAACTGCTTTGTTCCTATTGTGGAAAAAACACACAACTGTGGCTTAATAGACATCGAATGTATTAATATTTAGTAACATTTGCCTGCTTTTGTTTTTATTCCATGTCATGCACAGCTTCAATTGTCCCCTTACATGGCAAAAGCAGCATATGTATTCTTTAAAATGTCCTTTTCAAACACGTTTTTTTTATGCAGTTGCAAGAGCACACTAGTTTTATGCAAATGAATTTCATTATCGCGACTTCTCAGAGTCTGCTTCCCTTCAAAGTGGTTAAAAAAAACAAGAACAATGCACACGATATCAACAAACAAGCCATTTAATGACGGACCTTCAGAACCAATTCACCCGTTTATTAGCGTCTCCAGTGCTCCAGCGTTATATTGTCTGGAGGAAAAGCGGCAGGAGCGGCACATCAATAAATGCTTATTTTTTTCACATTTTACGCATTAATTTGCCATCTTTAAAGTGTGAATTAAAGGGACAACAGAGGAGAACAGGGAGTCAGGAGGTAAAAGAAAACTGGAAAACTTTTCGTGGTCTGAGTTTGTCTCATTTTTATTATTATTATTACAGTATAGTTTGAAATATACAGTAGTACAGGACTAAAGCAACTAGCCTGCAACACGTACTGTATAATGACCCAGTTCTGTTATGGCACTAGTAGCAGCAGAAGCTACAGTAGTAGCAAAAGTAGCTGTAGGCTAATAGTATCACTTGACTGTAGTTGTGATGCAGCCCTTGTTATGATAGCTAATGCAGTATAGTTGTGGTAGTACTTGTAGTAGTAGGAGCAGAGGCACAGTCGAGTACAGGTTCTAGGTATGGAAATACATTAATACACAAATGCTCAATTTTTTTCACAGAACATGAAAACCTCAAAGGAAATAAAACTTTTGTATTAAAGTACTTAATTTCCTTTATCTAGATATCTGTGTTTCTTTCTTTTCTTTTTTTAGTAACTAGAAAGGTGTTTATTTCTACTGGCCTTTGCCCCGTAGAGTGTTCAGGCCTGGCTGTATTAATAGTCAGAACAAGGGGATTGTAAAAACGCTGGAAAAACTGACATCAGGACAGAGTGTGAGTGGAAATCATAGACCTGGAAGAAACCAAGTTAAACTGCTGAACTTACATTGTATATTTGCACGGTAACTGAAAACACATTGTTTAAGTTCTAAAAACAACGAGAACCGAGACATTTCTGCAAGTTGAGGAACGTGAGCACATCTGGAGGTCACGTCGGGATTTGGATGCAGGTTCATGGATTCACTGTATTCTGCAGAATGATAGTGTCCCTTTACCCCCAGCACACGGGTGATGACCCGGTGGCTTTGTGAGGATAAAACCGGTGTCAGCCATATGTCGAGGTGTCCTCTATCAGCCAGATGCTTCGGTCCCGACAGAGCAGTTCAGGGTGATTTCCAAAGCATGTCAATCATTCACCCTCAACTTTTCACAAGCATTGACCTTGAGATTATAAAAATCTTTCTCATTGGTCTTTCTGCTGATGATGTTGATGTGACACCACAGCTCAAATGTTGTTGTTCTGATCTTTTTAAAACATTAATTTAATTGCTGAATTAAAGAAAAAGGTGTTTAACTACTTATCTATTTGAACAGACACACACTCATCTGGCCTGAGAAGCCACACAGAGCATTTATAAGAAATGGCTGAGGTCTGACTGAACTGTCTTACAGATCCTCCTTGGTCTACTTGCAAATTATGAACAGATCTCTCCTCCAACGCCTGATCCACGACTGTTTTCTGGCACGTCGCTCCCCAGACGACTTTGAGGCAGCCAGTTTTCAGGCGAAACAAAAGGAGGGTGTGGGCTATTTGACACGCAAAGCTAAACTCGGCTCCTTTTTTTTCTACAATCGCAGAAAACCCTCGATTAGTGAGCAAAACACTGCCGAGGTTGTTGTGTGTGGGAGATTGACCTGCTCACGGTTGTAGTGTATTAAGCCCAGCTCCCTTAAGTATTAATCTGCGCTGCTTATCTCACCACTTTGATCGAAGCGGAGCACTTTTCTCGCAGCCCGGACTCGAGAGCTCTTTTCAAAACTTTAATGGGCTGAAAACTTCACTTTTTGGCTTTCATCCTTTCAACCTCATTACAGCCGTGTTTTCGCAGTTGCCTCTGTTCAGGGACTAATGACAGTTGAGTTTATTGAAGCAAAGCAGAGCAAATAAACAGCGTGAATATTATAACATCACCCAGTAGGCCAGTTAATGAACTCTGTGGGAACTTTTCTACTCCTCTTATGTGTCAGTGTTGGCCAACCTTGGCGATCTTCTCGTCTACTCTTCAAACTTGTGTTGGTTCCAGAGAGAATTCCGCGTCTGCTATTTATTTCTTCTATCTCATCCACCTGGTATTAACTATGAGACACTCCAGCCTTATCTGTAATCAGCATAACTCATCGGATGGAGTTAATGGTGTGTTTACTCTGTGGCTTTAAGAGCTAAGTTAGGGAAAGTATGTGTAAGACGAGTATTTATCTCCCGCCGTTCATACTCTGGCTGCTTTCCAGACCAATGTTACAGAGGAGAGGAAAATCAAAAGGGATCAGCCGTCTTTGTCTGTGATCACCCCCACTATATGTTACTGTTGTTTTATTAATTATTAATTAATATCAGTTGACTGAGAGAGATTCACAGCATGGACAGGAAGTGAATTGAAGACAAAAAAAGGAAGGATTAAACACATTCTTACTACAGATTTTACCAAGCTTTTCTTTTTTTCCCAGCTTAGAAAGTCACCCATTGCTGGCCACAAAGAAGCCTCAGTGAAATAGAGGGAGCTTAAGATCTGGGGTTTCAAACCGATGACCTGCTTCTTCTGACTTGAAGCCACGTAAAGCAGCTTTTCTCATTGAAGCAGGATGTAAAGCTCATTCATTGTCCTGCGCCTCTTCGTCTCAACCGGTCCAACGGCAACAAATACTCTTGATGAGTCGTGTGCTCGAAACAGCTCAGGTAATCAGCACATCTGAGGTGAACTGGTTATTCACTGTGGGGAATTATCCCCCTGTCCCAACCGTCAATAAAAGTCAGAATCCAGATGCAATGTGATATGACAGGTCTGATAAGAAGACAACACAAATGTGCATGAGGTTTAATAGGAGATCCAGGACTTTTGGTGAACCCAGGAACAAATCTGATGCAGCCAAGAGTCATTTTCCACAAAAGATGCTGAGTTCTCAGGTTTGCCCACAGTGGCAGCTTCCTGTCCCACCAGCCACATAAATACCCTTAAGATACCCCTGCTGCAGGCCCTGCCCTTGATTTTAAAGCTCTTGGTAGCCACAGCTATGGCTTCCAGATGCTGTCTCCAATGTGTTTTTTAGTGGAAAGAAAAAGGAACTAATCTAATAATAAAAGGTGGGCAGCACAGGAGAAGCCTCGAAGGTGGGGAATAATTTTAGCACATCTTCGTAAATCAGAGCCCTTGCAGCGGTCCTGCAGAATATTTGTCAAGAAGCCCAGACCACCTCTGACACAGGGAATGAATAACTGCAAAACTTCCCCCTTGTTTAATAGTTAAAATTAAAGTGCATGTTAAGCTGTAAACTACACCAGTGCCGGTTGCAGTGATTAATGATTATCAGTCATGAAATCCTGCCTGAGCAAAACCCAGTTTCCCTCTTTGCTGCAACAAAAAACAAGTTTTAAATTTTCTTCCACTCTTTTCCTTAGATATTTCTAATATGGTGATTTTATTTATCGACAGAGCAAGTTGTATGTATTTATTCATTTATTTTGGGGAACGAAGTGGAAAATAGTGTTTCCCTGCTAATTTACCCAGTTCAAAGGATCAATCTGAGGAGAAAAAATTCCCAAGAAATAGCATTAAATTGTCTCAATGACCGAGATCCCTATCATGTGGGCTCTGGTCCGTTCTGCACACAATCAGGAAAAATGCTGCCTCACAGGCTACAGCTGTGGAAACTATGCGGCGGCGGCTTTGAACTGAAACAACATCACGCAGATAAAAGAAGGTAATCCTACTGGCTGTTGTGCACAAACATTAAATACCTCAAGTGCTGTTTAATTGCAGCAAGTACAGGGGAGGATGCGATATTCATGAGTCGGTCCACTCTGCATTCCTGTGCTGTGAGCCTGAAGGACTGCCTGGGACTGAGCTCAGGGCTCAGTGCTGTCAAGAAGCTGCGTTTGAGAGAACCAAGTAGAATCATTGAGATTCAACAGCCCAACTGAATTTGTCATTTAAATTTCTTTTTTCAAAAGAAAAACCTCCCCAGCCGTCACTCTCGTATCCTAACCCAGGAGAAGACTACCTTTCTCTCCGGAGGCTGCAAAGGAAGAAAAGTGTTATTTAAAATGCAGGCTATTCATTCAAGATAGACAGGACCCAAATGTTAGCCTGTGCCATCAGAAAGACACAGCTGTCCTCTGCCTCTCTCTCCGGCTGTCATACTCCCTGTTTCTCATCTTCAAGGACTCCTGGCTGCGTCGGATTCCTCTTCCTCTCCATCTTTCACCCTCTCAGCCACTTCCTCTCGCGGGAAAAAAACCTTTTACTTTCCACGTCGCTGCCTTAATTTCTTCTCTCCAATTTCCTTTTCACCTCCTCTCTTTCAGGACTCCAAGTTTCCCTCGCACTAACCAGCTCTTCTCTCGCTGCCTCCAACCATCCACCCCCCCCCCGCCTTCCTCACCGTATTGGGTTTTGCTGTGACGCGCTGGCGAGAAGCTAATTAGCAGGTGGTGCGGACAGACGCACGGACATCCTTTCACATAAACACAGGGAAGAGCGTGTTGACACCAAGGCCACATGGACCAATCCATACTGTTTATAGCAATCACCTGAAGGTCTGATTAATGTTTGAGTTAATCAGTGGGACAGGAAGGGATTTGTCCGTGGGTGTGCCGGTGACAGAGTGGTGGAGAAAGAGGGACCAGTAATATGTATCTGAATGTATTAAATAACTTGAGTTTCTAGGCGTCTGCAGGGATATGAATGTGCACCGCAAATAATTGAGCGGGTTTGAGAGTTTCACCGAGACCATTTTTAACTAATACCAGTCTTTGTGTAAACTTTGCTTTGTTTATTTTCAGTATCTGACCCCTGTGACCCTCTGGGGGGGGGATGAAAAAATACCTTTGTTTTGTAGGATTACATACATCTGCAACTTTTCAGGACTACATGTATATTTATTGTACCTTTTGTTTGATATTGCACCCTGTGATAGACGTGGGCTCCCTGTGTGGTATCCCTCTTGCCCCTTTCCCAGTTCGATGCTTACTCAGATCCTGTTCACCTGACTTCTCTCAACGATGCTGATGTGCCACACGAGGCCTTCTGATGACTATCAAGTTGATTGTGTTTGAGGGCAGCTCCCTGTAAGTGTTGTCAAGTGTCAGGTCTTATTAAACGAGCGCTGATAGCATCTGGCACCTGTCATGAGATATACATGTATATAAGTTTGGAGATGTTAAAGCGAGATACACCGACGCTTATCTTGTTCCACTGACACTAATCAAGGCCTGGGCTATTTTCTGCTACTCCATTACTTGCACATTTTGAGACAAAGGTTGAAAATGACAAAGTTTTGATTGGACACATGTGTAACAAGGACCCCAAGCAAAGATTAGAGTCAAGCTGATAAGGTTTCATTATGACTAATATTACATCTGTTGTCCGGGTCTAGAATTAAAGAGAACTGAAGATATTCAACTGAAAACACATGAACCCTTTTGGAGAAATATTGTTCCTCTGAATTTCTTCTCTGAAAAAGCAGATGGCGAACTGCTGTCATTTTTGTGTTTGACCACCAAATTAGATTTTTCTTAAAAGTGCTACAATCTGCTATTAAGCTTTTTGTGAGAGAACCGTCGAATGGTGACGGTTTTCTTTGATCAAAGCTTTTCAATTCCTCTTCGGTCGGGATAATGGACAGTCGTAATGAAGACCATGATATGAGACAGGAATTAGGCTTTATTGTCACTCTGACTGCCAGCGTGACTTCGATATGAGTTTCAAGTTCCAAATGTTGGCAGATTTTAATGTGGTTTTAACAGTTTTGATCACTGTTCAGCCCTCGCAGACAAAGGCTTTCTTTATAAAAATAGCTCTGTGTATTTCCTTGTTCTGGCCACAGCACGGCACTCTTCAAGTTGAAATGTGACCTCTTTCATGACAGTTCTCCTCTCGTCCCGTGACATTTCGAGTCAATCCAGGGGCATCACGTGAGACGCTCGTCTTCTCATTGCAACCTGTTCCTTGTATTTAGATTTCGTGATGAATCCCGTCCGTGACAAACCAATCACACATGCCCATCAGTGAAAGGGCCACGCCGCGAAACTGGCACAGCAGAATTCAAGAGGAGCCCTTTGAAATCGGAACACCACTCGAGTGAAATTAATCCCCTTTCCTCTGTACTCTCTTTTTTTTCTTCCTCTTCTTTACAAGGTTCCTCTCCTGAAGATCCCCACCGGGTGGTTGGTCTTCCCAGCCAACACTGAGACTGACATCAGCATAGCCATCTCATTACTCTCCAAGGGATCTGGGAGGTCAGTGCTATCAAGTGGAGTGGTGCTATAAAATAAATTGAATGTTCCACCGGGGCACATGTTGAAGGTGATGGACAGAGAGGGCCTCAGCTCGGAACCACAGCCCTCTCCTGCTCCCCCGGGTGCTGCAGGCTGGGATCTGGGCTGAGCAGCAGGATGGGCGGGGGGGTGGGGGGTGGGGGGGGGTGGAGGTTGCAATCAGAATTAAACATGAGAAACCTGACCATTGTGGTATGTTGGCCATCCGTCACTCGGCGCAGCTCGGAGAGGCTACCTGTGCACGTCCAGTGGGCCTGTCAGGTATTGGAATAGACACACTTGGCTGCACAGAGGTGAAATCAGAATTGCAGATGGGTGAGGCGAGGGGGAAGAGAAGTATAAAGTAAATGGATGTGGAGTGAAGGGATACAGTATAAAGCCACAGGGAGATGGTCTCCATTTCTCAGCCACAGTTACATTTGTCATTTCAATGTGATATTTAAGTTTTGATTTTAAAAATCACAGCTTGTGGCAGTAAATGACTTTAATTCACCATGCATGGTCTGAAAATCCAGTTTTATGTATTAATTCAAAGCAGAGCTCTGGTTATTTTGGATTTATACTCTATTAGGGATATTCCAAAGTCCATTTATTTTCAGTGTTCAACGACTCAGTGGCTTGTCAGAAAAAAGTGCCTGTATTTGCAGTATTTTAGGATTTACTCCACACTTTTCTGAACAGTTTTTTTACTATTATTTCATTTTAAATTGACTGTGAATGTGATATATAACTACGTGAAACCAATGTGATGTGGCACACCGTTTTTTGGTTGCCTTGATGTGGGAGGTTTAAGTTCACATCTTTAAAATGAGTGTAGTAGGATTCAATTTGAGAAGATTGCAGACTAGCAAGCAACACAAAAGGAGTTCAACAGGGTCATGACAAACCAGACTTTGCTCAGAACTTAAAGGTATTAATTTGTAATATTCTAAAGAAATGGTTCAGATTGAAATCACACTTCTTTTTCCTTTTTATTGTTTCATTTTTTATCAGTAGAATTGTGTTCAAAGTCTGTTAAACCCTGTAAAGCAGTAATTACACAATGCAGAAGAAGTGATAGAAAAGCAGCCTTCAATCAGAAACTAGAGCCTTGAGCATTTTTTTTCACACGACTGCAAAATCCCTATATGGTGAAAAAGTGTTTCTTGCAACAAGTGCAAAATAGGTCCTGCTTCACTGAACATATAAAGTCTTGCATCTCTATTTTTAGACCCTGTGAACAAGCTACAACCTATTTTCATGTTTTCTTCCACAAATAATTTCTCTAAAGTTGTACTGCACGGAGAATAGTTGAAGTTGTTGAAGAATGCTTTGTTGTTGTAACAGCCGGTAACACAGCAGTGTGGCGGCGGCTTGCAGGCTTGGCACGGAGCAGTTCCAAAGGTGAACTCAGTTATACATATTCATGCCCTCACTAATGACATGTGTTGTTACTTATAGGGACTAACTAGTTCAAACGTTGATATGCACTGGCGAAACGGACAAAGCAATTATTTGGCTGTAATGAACTGAAATGAGGCACGAGAGGTCAAACGGATTGTTTTTAAAAATGAATGAAAAAACCTGGCTCCTGCAGTGTTTTCTCACTGTGAAACTCAATAACCATCCAAGGCTGAGATAAAGCATAAACATTTTTTTTTATTAAATCTCCAAAAGTAGTATCTGGCTTGCTGGTTGGTTTCCCAGAAACACCAGTAAAGGAATAAGCATGTATTCACAATGGACTGCAGCGCACTGCGGGAGAAGCAATCTGTTGGAGGAAGTAAATCCATTTAGCCCCAACAGAAAGGTGGCGAGCCAACTTAATTGAGGTCTCCGGCTATATTTAAAAGGAGTAAATAAATTTAGGGCACGGCAGGATATTTTGACGCGGGGGTGAAATGGCCAAATACACATTGCAGTAATGAAAAAGGCCGCTTGAGTTAAAGTTTGTTCTACAAGTTCCATATTTTCTTGTCATATCTTGAATGATGTTTCCTCTATCGTCTGAAAATTTGAAGTCTCCTGTTCGACGTCTTTCCTGCCAGAGTAAGCACCGGTGAGACCTGCACAGCATGTCAGTGCTTAGAACCCTGCAAAGAATGTCTGTGGAAACCAAAAGAAAAAACATGAAATAGCTGTTAATAGCTGAACAGTGAAGTTAGCTTTAATTTTCTTGCTCTTAGAGTAAAAGCAAATTCCACACAAGCTCTTTGAGACACATGCACACTGCTGGTCCCACGTGCACACACTGCAACACGCACATTATCTGCATAAAACACTGGCCTGGAGGGTTAGATTGAGACGGTCCAGAGCCAGAGCAGCGTTTGGCTCACTGCTGCACCGCAAGAGGGAAATCACAATAGAGCACTCCTGACCTGTAAGCCCTGACAAGTGCTACATAATTGTGCCGTCTGGCCTAAATTGTGCTGTGTCTCTGAAAAAAATGTGATGATTATTCGTCTGTAGCCCGCCTCCTGGCCTCTCCCTCTTATCTGCTCCTTTCTGATTTATATGTCGCCTCACTGGCACGCCGGGTTAGCCCCGTGTTTCTGATTATGTTTTTGTCAGTGTTTTCCTAATACATCAACTTGTAAACCAATTTACCCACTGGCGCCCTAAAACTATTCTGGCATGAAACAGCTATTGCAGCATTTAGCTCACCCCCCCTTTCCCCCCCACCTCCTTTTCCTCCACTGCCAGTAAATGTTTAAATATGTTGCAGTTTTGTTTGAAGGACCGTGTCACCACACTCAGCGATTCAGCAGATCCCTTCAAGATAAGAGCACACCTTTTACTTAGTGCTCACAGGCAGACTGTGCTGCAGTGTTGTGGTTTGACTAGTCAGTGTTTAAAGAATGGAGGTCTAACAAATGTTGGTCCATGAAATGTGTGCCTTAAACTCTGGGAAATTGGGTCTAGGCGTTTTTCGGACCATTAAATAAAAAAAGAGTTGTTTGGCTCAACGTCAACACCGGCATTGCCCTTATCGCCAAAAGCTCTTAAATTTTTTTTGTTTACATCTTCGTTGGAGTCTTTTTTGGCATATATTGTTCCTAATACTCATCCTGAGACATTTGTTCTCTTTCAGTTTTGCATGTTTCAAGTGTTATCTACATGCCCACCTGCTTGCTGTGAATTTTGTTCCCATTTTCCGGACATTTTACATGAGGGCTGGTCGAGAAAAGGTCGAGAAAAAGTGTCAGGAGTGACTGACCACGACATTTGTGTTCTCACAAACCTGTAAGCAGGTGCTCCAGCACATGGGTGCACGCTTCTCCTCACTAAGATGCTCTTGGAAATCCACTCCACCCTTCACATAGCATCTGATCTAATGATTAATTATCTGCTGTTGTGAGGACAGGAGAGGACAAAGTTTAATCTTGGTCCCTTAATCCTCTTTTTGACCACTTGACCTTGGATGTTCAGCTGTTCCAAGGCCACTGCTGATAGCATTGTTGATGAAGAGGATCCACAGCTGGATACACAAACTGTGGCAGGAGGCATTCACCGGATCAAATGATCCCACCGGAGTTTTGTTCTCTCTCTGTTCGAATTACTAAATCATCAAAACCGTACGTGGTTAAAGTAGCTTGAGGAGATATGGATATGGAGGAAAAAACATTAAACACTATGCAAATAAAAATGGAGGAAATCAAAGTATAATAATCCAATTTTTTTTTTTAGCTTCCATTTAAAATAGTTCTGTCCTTTTTAGGAAGGGCACGGACATCTTTGATATTTAAGTCTATTATTATTAAAATAATAAGGGACCTGTGCAGAAAAGAAATCCTCCATTATTATATTGTGGTTCAGGCTCTGGTCTTGTCTTGTCTTTATGACACTTATTATCCCAGAACCAGGAAATGACAAGTGGCATCTCCCAGTTAAAAGGCCAGCTGTAACCGAAGTCAATCAATACAGGGAGATGGATGACGCTGCCAATCCAAACACTAAGGGCCTTCCTTTGTTTGGATCATGTAGACCTCCACCTGCAGCCGTCTTCTTTACAAGTCCCAAATGTCGCACACTTCATCACTGACACGCTTTGATTACTTCTTCCTTACTTGTCCTTTATCCAGGGAGCCGTAACTCCTCAGCTGAGTGTCATCATTTTGACTGCAACGTAAATTA
This sequence comes from Limanda limanda, assembly GCF_963576545.1. Taxonomy (NCBI): domain Eukaryota; kingdom Metazoa; phylum Chordata; class Actinopteri; order Pleuronectiformes; family Pleuronectidae; genus Limanda; species Limanda limanda. The sequence continues at coordinate 12,226,489 of NC_083644.1, read as the reverse complement.
AATCAATATTTTGACACCTTGCCCTACAATGCAGCTAATTAGAGTCACAGGTCTAGCGGGTAGTGGGTAAGATTTTTTCTTATTTCAGTATATTTCATTAACACTTTTGGTATCTTCTATTGAACAGCCCCAAATGAAGTTTAGATTGAGTTACCAACATGTCAAATCTCATTAAGAAATAATAAGTATGGCCATCTAGTATTTGCTAGTTAATAATTGACAATACTTGGATGCTAATGGCTGACCTCAATCTAATAAATTCAGAAACTGTTATACCACTTATTATGTTGTACTGCTGATAGGTCATCACTTATGCATGGTGTAAGTATTAATTAATTGTGTTTTTCAATGTCTGATACACCTACTAATGCTTTATAGATTATTTATAATCAGAGAATAACTTTTGGCTTGTGTGGTTCTGGAGAATCTTCCAGCATCAATCTTGCTACATCTTTTTAGCATTTTGACTCATTATGAAGATGGATTGTTTGAACCAGTGGTTGATGAATATTTATAATCGGTTAATTTTGCGATAGCTTATTTAAAACAGAGACTCTAGACCCTGCATTAAGCGCTTATCAACATATCTGCAGAAAGTGAACTGAAGGGTCAGCTGATTTATTATTGAATGACTTTGGAGTCCTATGTTCCCCTCCCCAACACACACAGTGAGCTAATTTGCTTAGCTAAATTGCCCAGCATTCTGTGTGTGTTTGTGTTTGCTGTGGGTGCTGAAGCTTCCTCATTATCCATGGCTAGCACAGAGCTCCAGGCAAAGCCCCGACCAACAGACGGCTTCCCGAGTAATTACCAGACGCACTGGAAAAACAGAGACACAAGAGCAGAGAGAGAGAGAGAGAGAGAGAGAGAGAGAGAGAGAGAGAGAGAGAGAGAGAGAGAGAGAGAGAGAGAGAGAGAGAGAATGAAAATGAGAGAGGCCAAGAGGCTGACTGATTCTACTTGAGCCGAGCAGAAACACACACATACACACCCATGCGTCACTATAGTTACACCTTGATCATTCGCTTAAACATTAAGAGAGCACATCCTCTCCTCCAGCTACGTGTCTGCAGGAAGTCACCTCAGTTACCCAGGAACACCTGCTCCTCTGGAGGCGACTTACAGCAGCCGCCATCCCTCATCTGGACCTCACGTATAACTATTTAATATAGTAAATCTCACTACATGAAATATTATTTAATATGAACTATAAATGAACAGAAACTCAGCTTTATTATTGCTTTCTTTCAATAAACCATTATGTATCCCATAGTAGAGACTGTGATAAGTACAGGGAATTGATTCTTATTTTATTCATATGCCTCTTAAAAGCATGAAAGTTATAGTTTAGATGTTTTTATCATACTTTAAATATTTCACCGGCATCCAGTTAGTAATTTGTTTCTTTTTGAAAACAGTGAAACTAAATACATTTAAAGAAAGTCACTCCTATAATGAAATAAATTCCTGGATGTACCACTTGGTCCACATCCCCGTCCCGATCCCTGTAGATTTGGTTTAATCCTGACAAACAAACAAACTGAATCACAATAACTTCAATGTTTATACCATAGACTGCACATGAAGATGAACGATGGGTCTCCACATCCTCTCACTATCCGGAAATGAAGCCAAACATACCATCTAGTAATATGGGGTCAGTCTCTGCAGTTAATATACTAAAAATCAAACTTAGATTGGTTTGATAAAAACAACCAATGTCCCAATCACTAACATGGAGGAGGCATAGGTCATGACATATACCGAAGCCAGCTACCGGGGGGGATTAAAACACTTTGGCTTCACTTTTGGGGAGAAGTCATGTGGTCCATGGTTTACACTTTTCATGTCAAGGAAGTGACATGGGCAGGACTAATATCTTATTTTCTGATGTATTGGTACAATAACATTCATCACCAGTTTGTGTGTGTTTGTGTGTGTGTGTGAGAGAGAGAGAAAGTGAGAAAACACAAATATGTTTTTGTTCCGTTTTAAAGTTAAAAAACACAATTACTTTTTCTTTTGCGCATCTTTTACTTGAGAGATAACCAGCTTTCTTTTAAGGATGACTTTGGCAATTTGATGCGTGGGAGAGCAGCGTCGCTAGTTGATGCTTTGTTCTTAGTGTGAGAGGAGCTGTCCTCTCATTATTAAATCCTGCTCTGTGAAAGTACCTGTTTTGATTTATTTTTTCCTCAGTGGATTAAGTTTTTGTGATTTCTTTCATGTGGCTGAAGACACTTGCCCGAACAAATCCTCTGGTCATTGTTGTGCCTTTACACCAGAGCAATCACGGTTTACTGTTGGTGCATCATTTGGATTCTATAATGAAGTGCTTCAGATTCCCTGTCGCTCGGGAACATGAGCAGTCGTCTCTGGTTAGTTTCTGCTGCACTTTTTTGACATGAAAACTTTGCTAAATCCCATTTTTTTGCTGTGTGACTGTGGCTGCTCTTATCTTGCTTTTCCAGTGTTGAGCTTAGCGTTATCTAATCTCGTGGTTGTATACATGGAGAGTGCTCACAGTAGGGTTATGTGACGTTTGTGTTTCATACCTATATGCCTGAGTTATTCACTTCCTCGCTACGAACCGGTCAGACCCATTTCTCAACTTCACGTTTTCTGGAAAATCGAAAGATCTGTGGTTTAAGGAGACGTCTCCCTCAACCGTGCAGCAAATTCATCAACTGTGATTTTTTTTTTATCTCTACCCCTTTTTCACTTCTGAAATGCAACGAACCCTCGCAGCCAGCGCAAAGATAAATACTGCACTTCGAGTCCGAGTGTTGCACTGCATCACTCATGTGGTAACTTGGGATCATATGTTGTTGAAGGCTACAAATGGATAACTCATCAAAGTCCTGATTCTGCTTGGCAGTGGAGCGTTCTCGAAGCGCACATTTCACCACAATGACTTCAGTTAGACTCGAGGTGGCCTTGACTGGGCCTATTCCCAAGTGCACTAAAAAAATTCTTTAATGTGGAAGGCGTAAGCTGCACTGCGACCTGCCATGCTTTCCCCCGGCTCCCTCTCCCACAGACAGAAAGCATAAAGTGTTTATGACCCCGTGTTCCAGAGGTCACATCCAAACCTTTATTCGTTACTGTGTCATGTCAAATGCCCCTATCGGCTTTCCCCCTTCTCGTGCATTTATGTGACTGAGGTGGTTAAACAAAAATGCAGCGAGAGGTGCTGAACCTGACCTTTGACCGCAAAGAAACGTACATACACATGTCAGGCCAATAACTAGCTTCCTTCTCAGAGCGGTTGCTTGCCTAAACAAGAGCAACGCGGACAAGTAATTCATTGGCCACATCAGACAAGAGAGGAGGAGGAAGTGGTGGAAAGGCATAAAACAAACGGATCGCTATGTAAATACTTTTAATGAACCCACTGATTGGGCTCACAAAGACATTTTATCATTTGGACAATGGCTTCTGCAAAGAACGTTCCGATCCGTCCTCGAACAATGATTTGTTCCAAATGAGCAGTTTAGATAACAACAGCAATGTGTTTGCAGTTGAATGTGGAGACTGAAAATAGCTCATGCGATATATGACCAAATGTTATTATCATTAGACTATGGATGTGGGCACAAGCAGGATATATAGATTTTTTTTAAATCAACCACTCTATATCCTTGATTTTCAATGAACCGTGCATGTTCCAAAATGATCATAATTCTTTGAGCCATTTAGTTTGAGGTATTGCAGGATTTTAAAGAGGAAAAGCGGAGAGCCCTCATGCTTTTTCACTCCCCACAGATCTGGCTTTATCATGCACAGTGGGTATAAGTTCACTGAGGCCGCGGCCGGGGCTGAGGGGGCATTCACTATTAGTGCCCACAAAAAGCTTTCTCCAGCTGGGAGTTTGGACCCTGTACATGCTGGGGGCGCATAGCCTCATAATTGGCCCATTCCAAAGGATTTATAGATTTTCACATTGAATTATATATTGTCTGGTTTGGATTTGGGAGGTGAGAGGATAGGCTTACCTTTATGGCTAAAGAGCTACTTTCTTAAACCTCACAGGAAAAGACTGGTGAGTCCATTGAGGTTGTTTAAAATAATACTGAGGGAGACCTGATTATAAATGTATCCCTTCTGAAAGCATAATTACACCACAGGAAATATGTTACAAAATGACATTTTAATATAGGATTCTTACATGTATCACCTGTAATATACTACATCTCCTGTAAAAGCACAGTGTTAGTTTAGGTGTTTCTTATGTGGCCAAATTATGTGATAATTTATTACCCATTACCCCGAAAGGGGATTAAAATGATTATATCAATATATTTACATGTCACAGGAAGAAATCTTTAATATAGCCTAAATTAAGGGGTTCAAGTTTCAACACAAATTTACTTTTACACAATGTACAAACTATATACTTAGATATTCTTTCTTCTGTAACTTGTAAAACTTGAAAACACCTCGAGCCGTTGGCCATGAGCAGAATGAGGCCGTGCAAGAGACAATTAAACTGAGCCTCAATGGAGCCCAATAGAAACCACCCACGATACGTCGACACAATGATTTTGTTCCTATAAATTATACATCCAGACTTTGTTTGTTTTTTCGGCATACAGACAGTGCTGGGCTTATTCAATATTTCATAAGGCCTTGCTCAAACAAATGCTAAACTCTAAAGCCCAGATATTGAACTAATAAGCTATTCTTGCTCAGTAAACAGACATGAGCTGCTCAAACAACAGCGGCATTAACCCACCGTGTCCGCTGGTGTAGATTGATACAAGAGAAGAAAAAATAGTGTGTGTTGCATAGTGTTTTTTTGTTTTTGTCCCTCAATTTGTAGGATAGACGAAATATTACGGCACGTTTACCATCTGGAATCGGCTGTAAAACCTTCTTATTCTTTTTCATGGGGATTTCATCTCTGAATCCACCTGATTTCCATGCAGACACACACTGACTGTGTGTTCCCACCTGTAAGCTGCTTCATACATCTGGTCCGTCCACTTCCAGAAACTGCCTTAGTGAACTTGTTTGGTGTAAATTTTCCAAACCCACACGTACAGTGTTTGCCTTTCATGCACTGTCAGAGGAAATTTGGACTTATTGGTCAAATATTTCAGCTTTTGAGAAAATTCTCTCTAAACTTTGTTTTGGCTTCGGCTCTGCTTTCATTGAAATTCCATGAGAAGCTTAATACTACAGATGTGGCAATGGAGGGCAGAGAGGGGGGGGGGGGGCAGGTAGTGTGGTAACAACGGAACATTTGCAAACCTTGGGATAATAATTTCCTATGTGCAGCCAGAAAAACTACCACTTAATAGTGCCTCACAAACCATGTCTGTGATCGAGTCAGATTTTTTAAATATAAAAACATCTGAGTAGATTATTGTCAGCTCATGAAAGTCTTCAAAATAAGAATAAGAGTTTACGGGTAATTTGCACCTTTTGTTTCATGTAGCAGCAGCTGCAAGATTGACTGTATTGGAATTGCGTTTTCGCTTGATACACTCATTGCAATCTTATTTCTAAATGACAACAACCCGTCTGCATTTACATTTGCGACATCAGCTCAGTGGAAGAACCATGTGATGCAAGGCTGCAGCAATTGGCAGAAAGGGAAATAAACCCACTGAGAGTGACTCAGAGACACCAGCGAGAGAGAGTGTGAGAGAAAAGTTGTGTGAGGACAAATTAAAAAACAAGAATCCAGATGAAAGCTGAGCCGCTGGTGGTGAGAACACAATCTATTTATACATGTTGTTAAAAATTGTGGTTTGCGTTGAGGTAAACTCACCTCTCCCGTCAATCCAATGCAGAAAATACAGAAAAATATTTGTTTAGGACATATGTGAAGAAGAAGATACTGATTTAATGTTCAAAGTCAGATTCATGGAGCTGCTGCATTTAAGTTCAAAAACAGGAAATTCCCTTTGTACTGGCCCTTCCTCGGGGCTTTGCTGCTGTCCATCTTGCTTCAGTCTTACCTCTGAATTCTGACATTTAAAAAATATACATTGATGTGTTGATTTGAAATATTCAGTAAGTCCTTACACTTTGTGAGGGAAGGATGAAAAACCGAAACCTTTCAGGCTCAATGAGGTGCACAAAAATAACTAAATCAATATATTCAAGAAAATCTGCTTCATGCTATATTTATGATGGATATAATAAGTTAACACACTCCAAATTAGGTACCTGGCTAAGGATAAGTTTACCACCATATTTTGTATTACTTCTACGATGGAGGTTATGTTTTCACCCGTGTTCCTTTGTTTGTTGGTTGTTATTGTAGAACTACAAAGTCTATTACCATGAAATATAATGGAAGGATGCAATATATTGGTGCAACTTGGTTAAAGTTAAGGGGATTGTTGGGCCTTGGTGGAAGCATGTGCTCTGCTGCGTTCCATTCTAGTTTACAATACTTTTGCTTGAGGATTCAGTTTGTTTGTTTTGTCTGTAGCTCTTGTCCATCAGTGGTAATAGCTATAGGTAGATTAAAGGAGTTGCTTTAGGAAGGCTATAAACCAGTAGATCTAAACGCGACAACGCTATATAACCATATTATAGCAAACATAAGTCAAAAGGAAAAGTGCCCTGGTCTGGCTTTTGACAATTTGTCTGCTGTGAGTGACGTAGAAACATGGGGCCCACAGTCTGCTGAGAACCTTAACATACTCTTCACCTCCGACACGGCTACTTTACTCGGCCTAATGCTTTTCCCAAATGTCCAAAACCAAGATCTATGCCTGCACAGGCTTTCATCTTTGCGTGTGTGCTCGGCTCCATAGTGTTTGTGTAGCTATAGGATCACACACTTTGGCTCATCCTCTGAAGTTTGCACGTAAAACATTTGGTGATTTAAATAAAAGAATCCTCCGGTTCTGCAAAGAGATGAAATTGGGATCGTGATCTTTTTTGTTTTGAATATCTTTGCTCCTCATTTTATTTTCTTTCACCATTTCTATACTGAACCTCGAAAAGAGGTGAAGTTCTAAAAGAACACCTGAAATCTAATACCTGAAATTCTGTGTTTTGGCCTTTTGCTAATGTGTTCCACAGTGCCCCGGCTTTATCCCGTCTTTTCTTAGAGCCACTGATGTTGTGTGGCCTGGCAGTATTAAGTAACATCTTGTACTGTCTGCTAAGAACATGACCCAACCCGAGAGTGCAGCAGGTGGGCTCTGTGGGGGAAGATGGAGACATGGCCACCATTCAGCTGCTTTCCCTTCAGAACAGACCCCTTCCTGGGTATAAGACTCAGTAAAAGGGACAGTAAATGACTCTTGGCCTGTTTACCCGCAGGTAAGTGCACCTATAAAACAATGGGGATGTGGTTTAAGTACTGCGAGTGAGTGAAACCCTGAGGTTTTATGTGGGAGAATGAATGCACTCATGGTCCTTGTGAGGCCCCTCGGATAAAAGGCTCCACTAAATAGCTCGTGTTTGTTCTACAAAGAGAAATGAGGCGCTATCATGCTACTGCATCTACAAGTCTAATTAAGTGTTTCACTCAAAGTCATTTGACTTGTAAATAGATAAATACGATGCAGGCACTTTCCTTTTTAACTTGTGGGATGCTCGGGAGAGGGGAATTGTGTTACGAGTGACAAAATGGCTTTGTAAATAACTTTCATTGCGTTCTCTCTTGCTGTTTCGAAAATGGATGAATATGTTAAATTATTTGCAGCTAACAACGTTTTTCTGAAGTCTAACTAAGGTAACTACCATATCTAGGGGCCTAGCAATAAATACTCATCGTCATTAAACCTCACCTGGATTTACAGTTTTATAAAAATACACTTAGCAAAGCAAACCACACAGGCAAACACTATGTAACGAGTAGAAAGCTGGAGGGCATCGAAAGTTCACTGCAACACTTCACTTCATCTCCCATCAACCCTCCGCTCGAGTCTTTCTAGTCGTGTATTTGAAGCCTCATCCTCGTCATTGTCATTATCATTTGAGGAATCCTCTTATTATCTGCAAAGCATTTGAAATATTCTTCCTTCTGCGCAAACCCTTTTCCTCTTGTAACTATAGCTTCTGACAATGTTGCACGACTCAGGGTCTCTGGTTCAACTCAAACACTGCATTCCATAAATAACCGCCTTCAAGTCAGAATTGGCAAACAAGTAGCGTATCTGCTGAGCTTCCTGCTGTATATCACAGGGTTTCCAGTCACGTCCCACTCAGCTGGTTTACAGATGGAGCTAGTCCTGCGTCTCCAAATCAGATACAGCTTGAAGACACAAAATTTGCTAAAGAATGACAGAACAAAGAGTGATGCTGCCCTTGGTGTGAGCACTGTGGAACACGATTTATTTTCAGGCACATCCTGAGCCGCGCCAGGTCTGGATTCCTCCTCCAACACCCGCAAGCGCTGGCGCGGCAGTTCCAGCCGAGCCGCCGGGCCTTCATGTGGCCGGGCGTCACATCGGTGCCAACCCCAAGTGCATTCATTCATTCATTCTCACTCTAAATGACCCTTGTGGTTTTATATTAAATGGAGAGAGCAACGGCCGTCAGACGCCACCGAGGCTTCAGCCTGGCCTGCTATCAGTCGGCTGAGTCATTATCGTACGCCTTTGTTTTAGAGTGACAGGCTTTAGGGTGGGGCTCAGCGTGTCCATTGTCTCCTCGCAGTGTTTACTAATGAACAGTAATGCCTCATGCCCTTACTACCACTGTATAATTGGCTAATTTATTAGTGGACTGTGAGAGCCAATCTAACTGAGAGCTTATGAAGAGAAAAAAACTGTGGGCAAACGATTGCTTTAATCCTCTCTCACAGAGCCGTTCCAAACTTTGCTCGGTGTTGGTTTATTTTCAAAATGTGCTTTAACCCGACGTTCAAAGCCGAGCGACTCCATTCCATTTCATGACAGCACTGAAGGCAATTTCTGCCGGCCCAGTTTGTGCACCATTGAAGATTTATCTGAGCACCGCCGTGCTCTGTTCTCCGGACCAAAGGGAAAGCAGAAAGGACCGCGGGTTAAGAAGTCTAGCTGCTGTTTAATTGCTCTGAAATAAACACGACGTCTATGAAATTTTCTGTATTAACCTCCTAACTAAATGTTATTATGCTTTAATGTTGCAGCATTCAGTTGAAGGTAACTTTTTAAAAAGATCTTTGCTGGGATGTGATTGATTTCATGTGATCGTGGGGATACGCTCGTATAGAATGAGTACGTCATCCCTAATAACACACGTATAACTAATGCATATAAATAATTAGTTAGAGGTAGAAATATTCATATGTATTTCTAAATAAGTGAGTATCAAATAAATAAAAAAACTTGTGACATGTTGAGAGTAAAGTTGCAAATATTATGAGAACAAAGTTGTAGTGTTACAAAAGTGAATGTATAATAATGTGTGCGAGAGAAAAACAATTTCATTGTTTATTGAGAACCAATGAAAACCCTTTAAATATCAGATGTAAACAACAAACAACCATTTGTTCCTCCAGGAAAGAAAATATTTCTGTCAAGTCCGTGTGGTTCTCTATTTTGGAAAGAGAATCTTGTTGCTGCACATTCCTTGTTTTAATGCAGGCGACAGGCTTCTAATATTCTCCCTCTAACATTTAGCCTGAAATTCTGATTTCATTCTTTATTCATTTACATTTTATTCTCTTAAAATTAGACTTATTCTTATAATATTAGGACTCTATTGTCAAAATCTGTTCCCCCCAATTTATGTGATCCTAATGCTCCATCTTATAATCAGCTGGAGGCCAAAGACCAATGACAATTGAGATTTTGACATGGGGATCTATTACACAGCAGCATATCAAGGGGAGAATTGTCAAAATTGATAACCGTACCACAGTTTAGCTGTTGTTACAGTCAGAACGTTTTTCATCTGTTTCAACATGAGCTTCACGATGGATCTCATTTTACAATTGTTAATCATACAGATTCACGTCATTGGCTTTAAGCTGGCAAGCCACTATAAAGGACAGCAGCTCTAAATTGTATGCAAGAGGAGGTGTTTGTGTGGGTGGAATGGGTTCTTAAAATCTATTTCATGTGTAAAATGAAAAGGAATTTAAAATGACTTTGTATTTTAGTGATTGTCAACACATTTGCTGACAGTTCATTGATAACGTTTCTGCTCACATTGGATGTTCTCTCCGCTGCACTTGCATGAAAATATTGATTGGGCAGCCTTGAGTTTCCTTTTTCAAATCTTTGCATATCCCCTCAGAAACATCCCACAGTTTCTGCTCCTCCGATGTCCCTTCCATTTGTTTTTCCCTCTCCGTCTCCAGAAGGCAGATAATTAGCTCTCATTGGCGTTGGAAGCTCATTAATACCTCGTCACCATCCGGGGAGAGAGAGCGTGTCATTGATTAGATTCTCACCCAGAGTAACCACGGAGACCCCCAGACTCTCTGTTTGTTTCCATCTCCCCGGTTGGACATTAATGAGACGGCAGAAGGCGGCAAGATTTTGCTGACTCCATCCGCGCTCAGAAGATTTCAACCAGCCTTATAATTGCTAATTTACCCTTCCACACAAGCAGCAAGCTTCCAAGATGCTGCCGAGACGCACCACCAGGAATATCTGTGCCCTTAAAATCTCTTCAAAGCAGCGGAGAGAAGCCTAAGGGAGGAAGATGGCATTTACTATATGAAAAAAAAATGAGATCCACACGTCAGATCAGACAATATAAAGTTTAGCAAATATCACAGACATATCTCCCAATAGCAGAAAGTACAGATCGTTTGTTTTGTCTTTATCAAATACTCTTTTGCAGTTTTAAAATTTAGTACAGCTGACAAGTAGAACCGGGCAAACCCAACAAGTTAATGTCTTACTTTTAAATGACAGTCAAATGTGCATATGGTAAATGGAAATAATAAATGTAAAAATGCATTCATAAAACACTTTTAGCCAACATACAAACATATTTTGGCTTCCTGTCTTCATTTGTGTTCCCTGTGATGTTGTAAACGGAGCTGTTGTATGAAGCAAAACAAATTTCAGATGCGTTCTGACAATAAAAGTAGAATCATCAAAGACAAACAAACACATTAACACCAAGAGGCAATTTAGATTCTCCAATTAACCTAATCCCAAAGTGCATGTCTTTGAACTTTGTGAGAAAACCCACACAGACATGGTGAGAAAATACGAAAACCACAAAGGAAGGTCCCGGCTCAAGCCTTTGCAAAAGAAAACTGAGAGCAAATGGGTAAAGTCACCAAAATCACAAGTGAAGAAGGAGCTATGATTGTTTTTATGGTGGTTTTGAGCAGAACAAATCTGAGATGTGAGGAACAAGTTTTACTCTTGATGACAGAATCTTGAGTCTGATCAGTGTTTTCAACCCACAAGAAGAATTGTGCCTGTAGGCCTGAGTCAATAGAAGGAGTTTCCTTCTTTTCTTTTTGAATCTTTCTTATCTTTTATCTTTCATATGTGAACTGACGCTGAGAGCTGGACAAACTCCACTGGTTTCAAACAGGAAATAAAGCATCATTCAGCCAAGTTACCAGTATAATCTTCATCAGGAATGCTTGACAAATGTTGGAATAACACAGTACATACACTGAAGCTGTGTGTGGAAAACACTGGAAAATACAACTGAAGCATTAAAACACGCTGCATTTAAGGGCACATAGCATGCATGAATGTTGAAAGTGCAATTCTGAGTGAAACCCTGCAAAAAAAATGTTGACTGGTTGTTGGAATATCCTCACCAGCTCTCAGTGGTGATATTTCTTCTCTACTCCAGCTCATACACACACACATGCACACGCACAAAGATCGATGTACACACTCACAAACTTTGCCCTGCAGTCACATTGTTTCATCTTGGCCTCTCCTAACCCAGCCTGACAGGAAAGGATCAGCATCTCCCCCTCTCCTCCTTGCTCCTTCTTCTCCTTCTCCTTCTTCCTCTCCTCACCACCACCTCCATCTGCATTTTCATGCCTATGTCTTATTTATCCATTCCTCTCAGATAAGGTCTCGGGAGATGAGAGACATCTGCTTTGCGTACTTTGAAGATGCATCGCATTGCTCAATTACGTGCGGGGCCAAGGTCTCGTTTGCATTCAGTGGCATGGAGAGTGCATCGCTAACAGGTGGTGGGAGAGAGAGCACGCACGGCAGGACGTTTGATAAATAAAATATATATAATGGTAATGCCACTGAGGAGAGGGAGAGATGTGACTATTACTGGATTGGCATGCTTAGCATTCACTGGAGATGCACACACACATACTCACTCTCAATACAAAAACATAAACACTGTGAAACATACCCCTGTGTATGTGCACATGTTTGTGCTGCCACACTAAGGACATTTGCATACATGTTGGAATGCATTATACATGTTGGTGAAAGTGAATGCTAATGGCCTGAGCTGTTGATTGATTTGCAGATACTGGTTTGACTGTTGCCGGTTGTTTATTCCGTGTTTGCTACCTCTCTTGAACTCAAGGCCGCTCTAGAAGTTGGACAGACACTCGCCCATCAAGCCCAGTGAAGAATGTGCATTTAATGAGGAAGGAAGTGTGTGTGTGGGGGGGGGGGGGGGGGGGGGGGTAGATTAAACCAGCTTCTTCAAGTCTGTTGTGCATGCAGCCAGGAAGACACACACAGAGTCGCACGTTTGGACGCCTGCGAGAGGACAAACAACCACCGGATTTCTAACTTAAAACAAGGAGTCCGAGAGGTGACCGGGGGTCAAAGGTCGTTAGGCTGGAGGGCAACTCATTTAAAAAAAATGAGAGCCTCGCACTTCATCATGCATTTGATCTGCCAATAGACACCATCAGTCTCAAGTGTCATATCTCACAGAGCAGAGAGGTTTATCCAGTTGGTAACGATTTCACATTAAAGGTCAAAAATCAATCAAAGAAAATAACCCTGAGAGGAGCCGCATACGTAGGCTTGGTTCCCCCTGCAGTGGTCCATGTTTGATTCCGACCAAGGCCTTTGTTGTGTGTCACAGTCTCTCTTCCCATTTCCCGCTTTCCCATAAAATATATATATAAAAAAAGATTGCAATGTTGGTTCTCCTTCACATAATATTTAACTTCACAGCCTAGCATCAAGACCAGCCTGCTCTCATAGATAATATAAGAAACAATGAAAACCTGACAGACGGATGACATCACTTCATTGCCTGGAAATTAACCCTAAAACTGAAACTAACCCTAACCCTAACCCTAACCCTAACCCTAACCCTAATAGAATTTGACTAAAATAGTCAAACAAAGAAAATTCAAGCCTTAAGTCCTGAAATCCTTATATTTAACAACAAATCAGTAAAATACTTGAATCTTATTTCTTCATTTTGAAAACAAACTTGCCCGTGAAGCTTTTTTTTTTGGGCAGGCTCTCATCTTACCCATTGTATTTGGCATTTTGACTTGTCCATCACAGCTCTGATGAGCAGGGCATGCTGAGGCTGGGGTGAGGTTAATAAATGACAAACAAACAAGAGAGAAGGAGGCCCTCTGTTCTGCCATGATACCCGCCTGCAAGGGGATATCAGGCCCAGATGTGTTATGGGTAACTCCTGGTGGAAGTGGTGACTTCTGGGGTCACACTGGGGCGTCTTTGTACGCTCCTCATTGCACACAGCTGTGCTCGCCATCCAGAAACCCCTGACCTCTGACCCCGCGGCCTCCTGGTACACCTTTGCCAAGAATGCCGGGTGATTGGCTACTTTGCTCCCTGTTTTCATTTCCTGTCGCTTCGGTTTACACTTCACGAGTCTCCCGATGCTCCCGATGCTCCCCTGCACGTGCCTTGAAGGAATTTCCGCGGCTATCAAGGAAGAATGAAAAATGAATTATGGGTGGATATGAGACTAACAGTAAATCAATGATGTCTGCTCAGGAATGCATGACAATCGCATAACTCATGTACTCAATAAGCAATAATGGCGACGTAATTCCTTTCAGTAAAGTGTTAGATGATAGTTAACCACCCTGACCCACTTTGATGAAAGGTCTTACATAGTTCAATATTGTACCTCAGAGGATAAAATACAACAAACATTACAAGGATTCATTTCGAGGATATTTCCTGTTCCACGAAACAAGTGTTACCTTTCATATAACCAGACCAAATGACTGTATCTGTTGGCATGGTCACATTCATTAGTCATCTTTGTTGTAGCTTTGGCAACTTTATTGCGTACGCATGAACTTCAGTGAACCTGTTGAATAACTAAAGAACTGCAGGGACTCAAGGCAAGAGGTGGGTTTTTATGGCGTTCAGGACAAAGAGCCGGTCCAGTCGCGTGTATGTTAAACCCTCGTACTTTCCTGTTTTTATGAGCGCTAAGTTTTTTCTGTCTTTTTAAAGAGAGTAGAAACCTTAGCTGGGCATCTGGTTTAAAGTGAGACAGCTCCCCCAGACTGCTCAGGTTTTAGCTCTGTGTCTGCTTTCATTGATTTGAGTCCATTTATTTGGTTCTTTAGCAACAATAGTGATATCATATGGATACAAAAAAAACAAAACAGTGATGGGGTTTGTTTCGCGAGCTTCTTGGACCACATGTTTTTATTTCCTCCATCTCCGGCTTTGAAATCCGACTGGAGTCTGAGGTCTGAGTCCATGTGTCGTTCTCCATGTTTTGAGAAATCCCAACACATGAGCCGGATCCATACGTGAAGCAGCAGTCGGGTGTATATGAGTGAAAAGGAACACATGGTTATGTGTTCAAAGGAGGTTGGAGATTTTATAGAAAAAAAAAAATCAGATGAATTATGTAATTCAGATGGAATGTAGCAAGTCGCCTTAAAGCTTTTCCCTCGGAGACGAAATAAAAATAACATTTTTCCTTAACAATCCCCTCCTCATTACAAACGCGACCCTCCTTTATGGGAATGAAAGGATGGGGATTTAGCCTGCCACGGATGATGGATGGATGCTGTGGTGTAGATGAGGTGAGATGTGAGACGTTGCTCGCTCACTTTTCTTCTGTCTCTTCTGAGGCCAAATGAAGATGAAGCAGCGAGGCATTTAAACCCTTTGCCTTTGTGTTTCATCCCCTCCACGGCCGGGCTCCTGTCTCTCAGATGACTGGGACAAATCCATTAGCTCTGCCACATCTCGGCTACTGCAGGCGTCACCTGAGCCGGTGTCACTCTGGAGGCAAGTGAGGGAGGAAGAACAGTGGCAAGAGCCGGGAAGCAAAAAAAACCAAGAACATGACCACTGGAAATAAATTCACAAAATCCACAATTAATCACGGTCACGTTGAGACACTGACACAGAGATAAAATGACAGATTTCTCTAGTATGTGCATGATTAAGTGGGACTAAGTGTTTGATATTTGTTGTTTTTGACTGGTGTGTTTTGACTGTTATCAGGCATAATCAGCACACTGAACTTTTAAAATCTAAACCTAATAATCCATTGATTCCTATGAGATGAGATGCAAACTTTGTCGCAAAACATGTAAACTTGGGACTGGGGCTGTAAAGGGTTCTGCTAAAGCACGATACCTATAGAGGGGTTCATGTTTTTCACTGCTGGTTTAGCTGCCTCCAGGGAGCACCACCAATCTGAACACATTCACCCACCGCCTACCATTATAATAATAATATAGTATTATTAATTCCGTACGACTTAAAACGGTCTTCGAGGTACATAAATTTGGACTTAAATTTTGTTTAGATTTACTTGAAGCATAGAAACTTTGGTTAGATTGAATATTTGTTTATCGGCTAGGCAGCAACAAAAGCTGCATACCCGTTCTTTTTACATGGTAACATGGTTTACTGTGTTTATCTACCATGACCCCTAATATCCTTTTTGGTTTAAATGCATGACCGAGCTTAATAAACCCACTTTCACAGAAAAACACTCATTGAAATAACATTCATACCTGAAAACTACATTTCAGGGATATTTCATACCTTTCTTTGGTGAAAGCCTCAGATAATTCTGCACTCAAACCATGACTGACATTTACGAAATCAGTTAAACAAATGGTTAAATAATATGAGGCTGTATCAATCCGCACAATATCAGCTAAAGCTCACAGATGTTCTGTTTCTACCAACCCGAGACTTTTTTCAACACAATGAAAGTTTAAAGTGCACATGAAAACACGGAGAGCGTTTCATTAGTTAGTGAGTTGACATTTACAGAGGACCTGGGGACCTGGTAGAATTCCTAGGTGTTACATTATGCTATTAGAGTTAATGTAGCCTGTACTTGTCTTGTAAATCCACAGCTGTATAAATGGAAGAGCGATATAGAACAATAGAAACACTCTCCACTTAGAGAGGAGGGAAACGTGCCCACAGAGCAGGGAACTTATTGTGTCATCGAGTTTAAACAAACCTAACCTTTTTTTCCCTGCACCTGTCAATAGGACATCGACACAGGTCATTCCAGCTCGTTGTGGGAGTCCGCTGCTCTCACTGTAATGGATGAGACGTGTCATACCAGGGAAATATCGTAGACATCAACAGGAAATTCTCACCATCGCTGATCATCTTCACCCCTCCCTCCACAGCGTCTAACAGAATGAGGAAGTTGGTGATAGTGAAGTGTTGAAAGGTTTGGAAGGAGTGCATGACAGAGCTGAGGGAGAGACAGGGAGGTGATGAGAGGTCGGGGTTGGTCTCTGAAAGACTGGGATTGATGTTGATGACTCTGTGGGTACCAGTACATACTGCCACATCATTATATACATTATATACATGTGTACTTTGTCATTGCAGCTTTGAAATTGGTATCATAAGTCATTAACACTGCACAAAATAAAATGATCTGTCATTTATACGCTAATGGTTGTCTCAATAGTCTTGGGTTGAATGTCTAATAGAAAACACGCTGTAGCTTTCAATAGTACACAACAAGTTATTGAAAATACAGTAGTTGGTGTTTTTGTATGTACTAATATAAGACTCCCAACTGATCGTGTGAACCATAAACCACCAAGAGTGAAGCTGAAGCATCTCTGTCGCACTCTGTCGCTGCAAGATGACAGTGTTCGTATATGAAGGATGTTTTAGCACCAGCTTTATATACAGTCTACTTCAAATACTTGGAAACAATCATTTTGTGACAGTAAACTTCAACCACCTGATTCTACAAATAAAAAAAGACACTAAAATACCACTGGATCCACGTCTGTGTGCAGAACTTGAAAGGGAAAAACAATTAATACTATATATATATATATATATATCACTGTAGTGCATTAGTGAAAGGAGGAGAAGGGAATACAAAAGCAGGATTATTATATTTCTCTCAGCTCATTTTTTTTTCTTCTGCGTAGCTCAATGACAGCTTTAGACAGATAGCAGGATAATATTTGAACTACATAATAGCTTTGTAGTTGGCAGCAGGAATATTGTCTTTGCACATGTAACCGCTGCTGTTCACGGAGGAACATCTAACACGCCGGAGAGTAATTTAGAATAAAAATGAACAATGGTTTGAGACACCTTCAATTACAACTTTGTAAAACAAGTAGAGTCAAACCAGCTCCGGAGGGAATCCACATCATGGGAACGTAGGGTAGAAAAATAATTCTTGATGAACAGTTAATTTGTCATATGTAACCATTTCCCCCCCGGGCGCCCCGATAGAACGAACTGTTGGTGAGTTATACCACACTTGTTCAGTCGGGATGAAATAACTCTCCAAGCCTATATTTTCTTCCCAATTACCGTGCTGTATATTTTTTTTCATAAATTCCAGCATTCTGTAGGAAATCCGTCGAAGTGAAACCCATTTATTCCTTAAGGCGGTGGAGTTTTCTCACACATCCACAGGCACGAACTGCAACAATATACAGACAAGAATAACTTTATCTGATTGTCATCTACTTTGTGATCCTTTGAGCTGAGGGTCAGAGGTCACACTCTGGTTGTGGACACAATAAGAACCTCTTTTTTTTTTCTCACACACTTTCAAAGAGTCGTGTTTTTATTCCTCCAATTCCTTGAAATCTAATCAGGCTGACCGGAGAAAGACCCCTCGGGTTGAGTCTTAATAAATCTGCTGCTTAAACGACAGAAACAGAGCAGAAAAGAAAAAGGGAATATGTGATGAACTTAAATTGCCGGTAATGGAGAGTTCGCGACATGTCTTGATGGGCTGGATAGATTGCATACTTTTCTGCAATTTATTTTAATTCATTGTGCATACATGTCATGGGCAGTGTGGGAGAGAGCACGGGGAGAGAGTTCCTTTTGTGTCATCTGGGTAATGGAAGCCGTCCGATGGAGTTAACAGAGTCGACAAATCAGGGAGAAATTCACTTATTTAACATCTGTCATCAAAACGCTCTCATTGAGCACTTGAGCAGACTGGAAATGTAACATGAAATTAATGGTATGATGTGTAATAAGCCTTTATTGTCCTTCCAAATTCTTACATCTTACAACATGCAATAGCTCTGAGAAGCGTGTGATTGGCCGCAGCATTTGCAGCGTTTCTCGTAATCGTTTTTGCAATCTGCTCGACCCTTAGAGGCTTTTCCTCTGTCGCTAATGAGGAAAAAAATGGAAAGAGGTCATTAAGTGCAGAAACACTGTCTCAACTGCAGAACAATAAGATTCCTCTCTCCAAACCAGTGATTTCACTCTCCCACACTATCACCGGCTGATTCATACACTGACAGTGTTTCCACTGTGTGTTTCCTCTGACAAAAAGGCTCATGTTTCATTCAGAGACACCGTATCTGCCGACATGGTCCTCTGCATTACCCTCGGTCATCCATCCACCGCCATGCAGTCGCTGTGTCGGATGTACTATAGCTGCACAAATATGTTTGCTCTCCATCCTGTCACAGATAAGGTTTTTTAGTTTGAGCCGCGCAACGCCGCGTGTTATCTCTGGTACCATAACTCCGGAGTCCGGTGTTTTCTTTTTTAAGAGAGCAGGTCTGATACGGTGTGTTGAGGCAATCACAATACAACCATTCCAATGATTGATACTTCCCCGCAAAGCCTTCTGGGATGCCGTGTTTTTACAGAAGGAAAAGGGTGAACAGTTTTGTTTCTCCAAATGAAAAACAAATGGAGCTGGATGGAAAATTGCAGAGGGACGGAAAGCGATCGCTGCTTTTGCGGTTCCATGTCAACCACAAGGTCGCATACCAGAAAGTGGGATCCCCCACAGCGGGACGTGCATTTTGTTTCGACGGCAGCACATTTCAGTGCTGTCAGTGTTGCCATAATCATGGAAATTGGCCAGTTTAGAAAATGCCTCAGTGGCTCCCACTGGCAAACGCCGCCTGCGACAGCCACTGTGCCACAATCTCAGCTTTTGCCAGACTTTTGGTTTTTAATTCAGAGTGAGGAACACAGAAAAAAGCCGGAGAGCTTGAAGCACAGTGTATGACAAGCTCAAAGCCCGTGACATCCAACAATGCCTCCTAGCTTACTGTGACTTTGGGTAGAAAGTTAAACACAATAGCATGCTGTACTGTGGCGTTTTTCATTGTGCCCAAGAGACATTAGACCAATTACCTCGTTAAGTAATGTGTCTCCTTAACTGATTGGTCTGGTGGGAAGTGAGAGAGGCAGAAAAGGAGAGCGAGAGAGAGAGCGAGGAGAAGCGACAGTCAGACAGAAAGGGGCGTCAGAGGGTGAGAGAGTGAGGGAACATGTCTGTTGTGTTGTATAATGAGCTATGGGCCCTTTTTTTTCAAAGAATCCCAAACAGCGTTCAATAGCTACCAGATGGCCGAGGGAAGAAATACTCAGGCAACTTTATTACCTCTAAGCATTTTCTCTTAATTTTACTGAGGCTGTGATGTCCTTAATACCACACAGGCTGTAATCCTTCACCACACTTTGTGAAGTGGGAGTATGAGAGCAGTAAAGAGAGCCTTCAGGTATATGAGAGAAGTGATTTATTTAAAGAAATAACAGGGTAACCCACGTGTGAGCTGGTAGCCTCTTTAAAATCAGCGCAATAATGTGCTTTGAATAATAATCATGTCTCCACTGATGAGTTAATTCCATATTGCTGCTGCTAAATGTGCTAAGATTTTAATACGCTGCATAATTCCAGAGTGAAGTGCCCCATCGGGTGAGGTAAAAACCTTCCCGGCCTCCATCTTAACTTCCCTGTCCTCTTGATATGCAGAGCAGCGGAGGCGAGGCTGCGTTCATCACGGCGCTTGGTGGACGTGTTGAAGCATTGACAGTATTAAGAGGTGATTTCCACTTCCTCTCAGAGTATGCCAGGCTGCAGGGGTCGAGGGGCTCGAGTGGGCCGGTGACAGGACTCCGAGGGATGAGGTCACGAGTCAGAAAAGGCAGGAGGATCTCTGGGGTGTCCTATATGTGTCATCGGGGGGTCCCGTAAACCCAACACTTTGCTGATAGATTGTCACTCCGGCGCTGAAAGCGTTTTAAAGGAAAGTGCTGAGTCATTGATGGAGATCTTGCCACATGGCTGACATACATTCTCAACGTGGGCGTCCTCAGCTGAACGCTGGCGAGAACCCGAGATATTTTGTTTATTTATTTGTTGCTCAAATTAAGTTAAAACACAAATTGCCAAAAAAGTGAAATTCTCCCACTGCTGCGACAGATTTCCTCAGATGCGTGGAGCGTCTAAACCGACTTTAATTACCCAGAGTGCTCGGCTCGTTGTCTCGTCACAGCCGCTGCTATGTGGCACTCCAATTGCTCCTGGCTGCCAGGCTGGCGGGTGTCAAGGAGTCTGCCGTCTACCTTGTGTTGCAAACACAAGTCAATTACCCCAATTAATCTGGCAGGAGAATGCAAACGGAGATGGAGATTGTTTTGCTCGAGTCAAAATAACCACAGACCTGTTCCCTTCTTTTTGCATCGCACACACATTACAGTAAATGAGTGCAGGCCGCGGCGTTTCAGACCGTTTTAGCCGAATAAATGCGCACGTTTAGCAGATGGAGATCATGTCACGCATTACGTGCTGGCAAGATATGTACAAAGTTTGTTTAGACTCTGGGTCCCGGGCTCTTTTCTGGCATTATCAAGGGCAGACAAAGTGAATGGGTGAGGACAGACTTTAACAAAGACTTGGTTACAGATGGAGAGGATCATATCTTCAAAGGGACAGAAACACAGTTTGGTTCGATGCAGAGCACTTTTTACGACAAAGGCGTGTTTTAAATAATCTTCCAAGAGAAGCAAAAGAATCTAGCGCTGTAAAAATAGACATAAGAATTATTTTAGAAAAAAAGATGAATGAGGGAGACATGAGCCATTGCTTTGGAGGAACATTTCATGGGACCTGCTGCTCAGGTTACGTTTACTGGTACTGAGTGTTTCACTGGCTGCGTTTCCACTGTGCCGTACAGTGTCCCAGTGAAACCCTGAATCCCATTTGGGCAGTTTGGTCTTTGTCTGTCAGCCATTGCAAGGTGACCAGCTGGTGCTTTATTAGCCGGGGCGTTCAGTTGACCACTCTCGTTAAACTCCTGAACTTTTCCCGTAGACCCATACCAAAAATCTGCAGATGACAATGTGAGCAGAATGTGCTGATACACCACACACCACGATAAACCCAGAGAGAGATGGATCAGGAGTGACGGCTTTTAGCTCCCAGACGTCAGAATTATTTTTACATGAGTTATTCAGCATATGACGTCTGTGTATGTGCATAACTACAACAGCAGAGCTGAACTCTGACATCAATAAAATATTTACTTTATTGAACTTGGCATTTTAGAGGGGTTACTCGTCCCATAAGCCATTGCTCATATGTTATGGAACAGATTTGTCAGCAAGTTAAAACTTGATATTCTTGTTTTACTGTTAGCTCAGATATTTAAGTAGTTTGACAGCATGGAATGCCATCTTTTGTGTTTCCTGCACTTTTGAAATCATCACATAGTCAAAGTCCGGTAAAAATGAGTTATCATAGGCGTCCTTGAAAAAGTCTGTGCTGATTAATCATGATGCGGCAGGTACGGCACAAATTTCAAGAGGACATCACTTTGTCTCAAAATTATTCTAATCTGCTCACATCCGCCTGACTCCGCCGGCGCGGCTTGAAAAATTGAAAAGATACCTGATGAAGAGATCTGTGGAATAAAATTAAAATTCATGACCTCTGCTCTCCCTCTCTGCACTGAACTCTCTCGACTTCTGAGGAAAGTGCCGCCGTGGTTTCCTCAGCTGTTCCTGGGTTCCTGGCCGTCCGATAAGCTGATCCGAGCGGCTCACTGCTGCCTCCCCACACTCGCTGACCTTTGTGCTCTCAGTGTAATTGCCTCAGAGTTTGATGGACCAGTGTCTCTGAAGCAGATGATGTCTCACTGCGTCTTGCGATAACAGCTAGAAAGCCTCCTCTTCCTCCTCCTCTTCCTCCCTGAGCAGCGCAAAAGCTCTTTAAAGAAGACGTTAACGTTGGTGGTAAAGGAAGAAGCCATCTGTTAAGGAAATAGAGTCTGACTCGGGTTTTCATTTAAACTTCGGGGGATAACTTTCCATCAGGCACCTTTTAGCGGCACTCGTGGTGCATGATTACAGTCTGTGGCCGGTTGTATGCAGATCTCTCTTTAATAAATATGTCAAAACTCTTGTCCTCGTTGTTGTGATCGAAAACATAAGAAACTCCCCCTATCCATTTTTTTCCCGAGCATGTTTTTGTTTTACATCGATGGAAGAGTTGCCAAGTTGAAGGATTCCTCCCAGACCTCTGTGCCGAACGCATTTCCATCGAAAAACATAACGTGATGCCTGTTATTATATTTAAGTGACAAGATTGAGGTAATTAGCAAACCAGATAACAGGACAAAATACAGGCTTATGAATTGCATCACATGCATTGTGATACAAAGCATATGCTGGCAGAGAAGCAAGAATGACCAAAAATGTCCACAAAGAGGGAAACACATGTTTACAGGGAGAGGAATTCTGTCCAGTTTCAAAGCCAGAACCCTTCTTCATGCCTTCATCTCTTGTTGTGGAGGTTAAATCAAAACGTTTCATTCAGTGTTGGTATCAAATGTGACGTCTGAGGTTTCATCGGTCACATCTGCAGGATTTCTCCACAGAGCAGTGAGTCCCATTTGGAGGGGCTGTGAGCAGAGAGAGACAGTTTGATGGATGCACAGGCGTTGAGGTCCTGAGATGCACGTGCAGAAAGGAACTCGGCCGCCTGTCCGGCTCCGGGGCTGCCCCTGAGCCACAGTGGTGATGGACAGGAGGGGTGGATGATAGATGAAGATGTGCAACTGCAGTGAAGACCATCAGTTTAGTGGTTAGTGATATCTGATGCTAGGGGGTAATCACTCCCATTCATCCCCTCTCTGGCCCTCACTTGACAAACCGCTATCTCTGAATGTCCGGCCCCAGTGACGTTCAGGGCACATACCAAACAAACGTTCTCCGCAGTGCAGCAGCAATATATTCCATCTTTCCATCTTCATCTTTTCTTCATCTGTGCAGTAATAGAAGACAGGCTCTCTAAGGTTTCGCTGTTCATCCCACATCTTTTGGTGATTATTTCCCTCTTTTTCTTGACTCAAACGGGACATGATAGAGGCTATTTAAGGGCTTCACTTATCACCAGCTTGCTCTTAAGTCTTGCCAGCTCAGTTATTCCCCTTGTTTAGATGAGCTGGTTGCTAATGCTACACTTATAACATCAGCATTTGGATTTGAATGAATAAAATGTGTGAGGCACATGTCGAGAGAATTCTGGAGCCAGATGAGACTCAGAAAAAAAACAGCCGCAGCCACCAACTTGAATTCATCCACGTGATTTAACGTGGCTGCAGAGACTCGGCACTGCTCGGAGTAAACACCCAGATTAACACAAAATTAATTAAACTCTTACAGAGAAGCTTAAGTGTCTGGTTTTAAAACTTCTCTGTCACTTGACAGAGTTTCTTGTGAGAGAAACGACAACAGCAAATATCCTGTGAGAAAGTTCTTTCAGTGTGGCTCATAAATCTCCATGTGGCTAACTGGTCTTGTTACATGTAGGTTTTTTTGTATCCTCCGAAATTGATGCATGTGTGCATTCATATTTAAGTTGTTTTCGCGATGTTAACAAATTGAAACCCGTATGTGTGTAAGGCATTCGAGCAGGAAGTGATGAGGAGCACTGAGCCAAATCTCCAGGGATTGTTGTCCTCATCCATAAAATTCCCTCTAGCAACATTTGAAATACACAGAGGCTGACAAAAGCATGTTTTTCTCAGGATCCTGTCTCTGCCGCCTTCCAACAGTCGTGAGAAGCCCCCCCACAAAAAACACACTATAGTGAGTTAAGCCAATTAGCAGCTGTTTTCCAGATTCAGAGCTGCACCTTTACTTTGTTGTCAGCGTTGTAGTTGCAGAGCGCTACATCTGGCAGCCATGGCAGGTAAAAGAAGAATAAAGCACTATTCCACCAACGGCACTAATGGGAATAAATGGCTTACCTGAGCCGGCTAACAGCAAACCACATCCTCCTAAGAGCACCCAGAGGTTCCCTGTCAAACGCTAAATAGGCCTTTCAGTGACGAGAGGAACATCCCAGAGTAAAGTGAAATGTTTATGTTGTGAAAATAAGTTTGCAGGAGTGGAGGCACCTATGCTCAAGCGAGAGCCGCTTCGCATACTCGCAGATGTGAGCCTCTCTTTCTTGGAATGACTTCTGGGGAATTTGGTCAAAGTGGGCAACATCTTTGGCTTCAATCCCTTGAATTACTTCGAAGCGAGATTAGAAGAAGTACTACTGCTAATTAATATCACATGGACTACAAAAATGCAGTCATTGGGGTTTTGGAGTGCCATCCGAAGGTGATGACATTGTGAAACATCTTGCAGTATTTTTGTGGTGTGGGAAAAACTCCCTGCAAACAATTCTGCTCATGACCCAAACCAAATGATTATTCTCTTTCCCCCTTTTAGAAAAAAAAGTTGCAGTGCAGAACAAAAGTTAAGAAAGAGGGAGTTGATGTGTAATAAGGGAATCGGAAAAGAGAACCACTCCCGCGGTGCATGCTCAATTTTTTGCTCCTCATTTATCTTCTGCAGCAAATGTTTCACCTCTGATCAACTTTAAACTTTGGTTCCTTTTGTTTCCTTTCCTTTCATTTCTTCCCTTTTATTTATTGAAGTCTTATGGGATGACGATTCGAACATGCACAAGCTGGAGGATCTCTCTGTGGAAAATAAAGTATTTCTGCTTAATTCAAATGCTTGTTTTACTTATAATGAGACTATGTGTTCTTTATGAATAAATCAACTGAGTGTAATTCCAGCAAAGTGGACAAAACATTACTTCCAACTTTAATTTCATACCTAATTGAATCCAGACATTCTGTTAAAGCACACTCGGTTGCCTATTCCCGCTCCCTTCAGAAATACCACAGGGATCCCTCTCTTTCAGTTAGTGGAGCGCATGATTCTCTCATACTTATTAATTTTTTTCCCCAAAAATGGTTTACTCATTAAATGACCAGTGTGGGTTTGAAGCCTCACAGCTATCGGCTGCCTAATCATTTCTGGGGACGCATATAGAAGGAGCTCAGTTTTCTAATAAAAAATAAATCGGAAAAGGGGAAAATAAAGAGGCTTCTCCTATAAGCATTCACAATTTGTATTCACTGGACACATATAGTGTAGGCAGATGGATACTAAGTTGATGAAACACTGTTAAACTATCAAACTATTTTTTCACAAAGGCAAATTTCTTTGCTAAATCAAAAATGTTAATCGATATTCACGGATCTCAGCCCTTCAGTGAAAACAACTGCAGTGGTCAATGCATTTCCTCAAGTACTGTTACTAGTACTTCACTTGAGTATCAATGTTCTGTTCAAGGTCCACAACACTGAGAGGAAAATTTTACTTTACACGTTTTTAAATCTACATCTTGCCAAATATTCTTTGGCTAAAAATCAGCGCGGAAATTATCACACATATTAAGTTTAAACAAGTTGAGACAAAACTGGCTCTGCAATGAGATATGGTCGATACTTTCTCTGTCTCCTATTAAGATTCTCACACTCACTTAAAATATCCTCTTGAAACAAGTAGATTTCTGTTGGATTCAAGTTGAATAAAAATCATAGAATGCTAATAATTTCTGTAATTTTAGATAAGAAGACAAGGTCAGTTTCCAATACAGAAACATTACGATGAATCTGTGGTAGAAATCCAGGCTTGTTACTTTAAGCATAAATGCTTGTTTGTCTCTTGGTTTCGGCCCCATGATACGCTGGCGGTCTGTTCAGGGTGTACCGCGCCTCCAACATCTGGGATTGGCTCCAGCCCCTGAGACCCTCAAAGGATGGAAAACCAGCATCAATGGTGCAACACAGAATAATTACTATAATAAACCATTAATACGTTATAAAAATACTCTGACAGGGACCACTCTGTAAACTCTACTTCTCTTAAAGTGATGTGTTTAATGCAGAACATTCTCACACAGTTGGTGCTGCTTCAGGGTCTGAATACACTTCTTCTCTCCCTGAACAACAGGAATCTCAGGCCAACACACTTTCTTTTATTTCATGACCTGATCTTTAGCAAAGAGCCCCTTGACTTGCTCTGTTTTCCTTCACATAAACTTCATTTACAGACATTTCTTTCACTGTTTGACAGAAAAGTTCAGAACAAAAGCTGATGAACTCAACCTCGGGATATTTTGATGGAGTCAAACTCTTGACTATTTCATCTAATTCACAATATGCATATTTAATGAAGAAGAACAAAATAGAAAGTAGTATTGTAGGAGGTTGAAAGCAATGGTAGACGAGTGGGTGCTTTTTTTTAACCAAATTATTCGGAGAAAATGAGTTGGCGCGAGGGATTTATACCAAACAAACCCCCACACCCCACCCTCCAGCGTTTAGTCGTATGTGCTGCGTTAGCTCCAATAATCAAATGCACATGTGAGAGCTTTGAAAGAGGTAAAGAGAGGATAGAAAAGAAAGGGTGGGTGGGGGGGAGACAGGCTGGAGAACAATGAGGGAGGGGGAAGAGTGGCCGATAAAGAGATAGACTGGTTTTAGAGAGATAGATACCGGTCCGTGAGTGTGTCTCATTAGAGTGGTGGGTGGAGTGCAGAGAGGGGGGGGGGATTTGGGGGACGAGGACGAAAAGTGCGGCGGACAAGAGGAAGAGAGAAGTGGGCGTGTGAGAGGGGAGGTCTGAGAGTCGAAAAAGGGAGAGAGAGAGAGAGAAAGAGAGAGAGCGGCAGACAGGAGAGAGGGGGAGCTGGAGGACTATGACTGAGACGTTCTTCACACTGCAGCTCACAGTGCCCTAGTTCTGTTCCCTCTTTCGTTTGCATCAGAGACAGATCAGATGTTTGTTATGAGTTCAGACAGAAGAAACCCCCCCGAACACACACAGACGTCTACTGATGGGCGACAACGCAGAGATAACATTAGAAAGAGACAGCATGAAGTATTTCTCTCTTCATGCACACATGGTCAAGCGTCTGCAGCAATGGAGAATCAGCAAAGCACAAGGTCAAGACAGCTCCTATGGGCTACATACCATAATAAATGTTATGAGACAAAATCATACGAGCGACAGATAAATCGGTCAATAGAAACAAAATCTGAATTGTCAATCATCTACCAAGCAAGAGAAAACACCACAAATTGGTTTTAGATTCTCAAAAACCTTTTTTTTCAGTTTTTCATTTAAGAGTTTTGAATGTTTTGAATGTTCTTTGCAGCCTGTTTATAAAGATGGACGACATGACAGTTCCCCTAAAGTGAAGCCAAAGCATCTCGATTGCCACCCGGTGGCTGGCTGCAGCGTCTTACGACCCGCCTTCTTCGTGTTAGTGGTTGGGAAATGGACCAAACTAAAAAAAGTCCAAACCAATATAAATAAATGTATTTTTATATATTGGATTCTGTCATTCTGGGTAGTTTTCTTCAGACTGATGTTTTGTCCAAGGGTCAACTTTTGTCCGGTAAGTATGGTGTTGGTTATTTGATATACGTAATAAAAATGGCGTAACATATCGATGCTGACTCACGATTGGTTGAGCACTTGTATCAGCAAGACCTCGCTGCTGCACCTCCACCTGCATTCCTCAGTTGCTATACTGAACAGACTCTGGTTTCAAATGTGCAAGATGGGGGCATTTGTACGAAGGATATTTTAGCTTCACTTCTAGATAGTGGGAGGAAGTGGAGACGAGTCTTCCATCTTTACGTACAGTCTGTGGACAAAACATGCAAACTGAAACCGTGGGACAAAGGAATTGTACTGGTACTTTTTCTTTTCTTATAGATGAGGAGATTCATTGGGGAAAAGCCCTTGCCAAGAGAAATTAGAGCCGACCCTGGAACCTAGCTTTTGAGTTCAAGTCTCAAATTCAAAGAACACTTCACGTTTGCAGTGTTCAGTCGGACTCACCTCTTGGAGCTGGAGGCATTTTGAATCTAAGATTTAATGTATAAGTAGACATGATAACTATTTACATAATACGACATGTGTTACCTCTTGAATGCACAGTTTGTGACAGAATGGAACATTATGCACTTTGGAGTGCACCGAAAATCCCCATTCAAAGCGAGCAGTGACGAAAGGGTTGCGTCCACTGAGGGAACCTTGTGCAATGCAGCTGAGTGGTTTCAATTAGTCTTTCTTCACCATGGGCCGACGTATTCTTAAGAATGGCAATAACTTGTTTTTCTTTCAAAGTCCCGTGTAACTGTATAATGCTCCAGCGTCTCTATAAAAGCCACTTGGTTTTATTACTGAGAGTTGAGCACTAATCAGTGTGAACAGCTCGAAGTTACAGTGCAGAGCAGGGCTTTTTTTCAACCTCAACGGCATGGTGTGTGGTTTTAAAAAGAAACAGGCACACGGCTCACAATTTACACATGACTTGTATTTGACCACTGGAGACACTGTAGCGGTTGCTGGCAGTCACAGTTCACCGAATCACAAAGGTGCATTGTGTAATCAGAGTGTGTTGGAAATAAACAGCAGACAAACAGATGTGATGTTCGAAGAGTCCGTCAATCTTCAGCGTGCTGCATTCACTCATGAGAGTTTCAAATAAAGGCAATTTAAAGAGATACATATGCAAATATATATAATGTATGTCTTTGCCATACCGTCTATGTAATTTTGGCCACTAGGGGTCTCTTAAACAAAACAACAACAAAAGTTAAGCAGCGTGGGATCATGAGAGTTGTTGTTGTCGCCTTATACATTTGTGCTTTATTAAAAGAGCTTCGGCAACAGAACACACAGCAAATGGAAATGAATACTCGTGATCCATTGAGCAATACAAACAGCTGATTGGCTAGCAGAGTATTTTTCCTTCATCATGCATTGTTTGGCAAACCCAAGAGTAAAGTAGATGTGACGCAATTGAAAGGCGACCTCAATACAATTGGGGATTTCTCTGGATTTGAACAGTGATGGATACATTTTGGATAACGTCAGTACACAAGTGAATATATAACAAAGGTCTAGTCATTTTGGACATTTTAATAAGGAATAGTTATCCATCATATTCTTAAGGCGCTGTGATATTTAATATCCCATCTGAGGGTGGGATGGGTTTTTCACTATGGCTGCTCTGCTGAGGCAGTGAGATGTGAGAGAGTTGTCAGTGAGCAGCCAGTGGTCTTGTGGAAGCAGCTGACATTCCACACAGAGACACAGTGTGTCAGCACAGTCCCGACTGAGCAGCAGTGGTTGGACACCAGTGGTTGTCCTGCAGGTTTTTTTTCATCGAGGATCCTTAGGAAGCAGAGTGTCTGCTGTGCCTCCTTGAGTAGAGTTGGTGCTTCAGTGGTCCAGGAGAGATCTTTGGCGATGTACAAACCCATAGGAACCCTTTTCTCACAGTCACTCCTCGTGAATAATGGATTAGGGTCATATTCTCTGAATAACAAGCTGACAGTCTTTTGATTTCATCCCTCTAGGTTGTCTTGTCTTTTCAACCACATTAAAGTCATCCACATATTTGATGATGATGGGATGGGTGGGGGCACAGTCCTGAGTGAAGCGGCCGCAGAGAAGGGGGCTCAACACGCAGTCCTGTGGTGCACCGGTGCTGGAAGTGAGGGTGGAGGAGCGGTGGTGGCCCGGTCAAACAGTCATAGAGTTCTCAGCCCAGTGGCAGGTGGGTTGGGAAGTTACTCTGTGAGTTTGATGACCAGTCTGCCCAGGATGATGGTGATGAGCTGAGGTTGATCCAAAACATTAATGAAATAGTTTGGACATTGTAAATAATACTGAAAAAAGTTTCTGGTCTTTATGGTGTGGAGAGCCTATGAGATGGATGGAAATGTTGTATGGTGGAATCTGCCGATAGTGATCACATTTGTCCGGAAAAAATATTTTCTTGACTTCTCATGCAGTTTACAATCTTACTCACATTTATATGTTCATTGCATGAATATAACAAAATTAAAGCTTAGGCCCTTTATTGCACCAAGTCTAAATGGTCCGAGTGAAAGTGTTGCATTAGGCTCAGCTCACACAAATGCTTCTAGAGAGCAGGGAAGATTGTGACCCACTGTTCAAGTCCTACACACACACACACACACACACACAGTGAACTTATGTTGAGCTAGAAAGCTTGGGAACTGATGTCACAAAGTATCCACAGTACTTCATTCTAATAAGACAGTAGATATCAGAGTCATCCATTACAGCTCGGCCACAGTGAGAGGGGGGTTCGACCACCTTGAATCAGATCCAACTCTGGATTCTGGAAGTTTTGCCTTCAGCCTCGTAGTTTTTTGAAAGATAGAATTGAGCTGTGTTTGGTTTTTGATAAGCAGCCCCTCTCCTTATCGTGTCCCTTTTCCTGGAAGAGTGAGATACACTGGAGATGATGAATCACACTTAATTTCAGTGGAAGTGTTTTAAGCCACCCGGCTCCATTTTTCCATGTGCTCAAGATGGATGATAGCTCGCCCACCTCTGCGTGAGGATTCGTAATTTGTCAAAGAGTTTATGCTTCACTAATTCACTGATAATGTTATCCAGCAGCCGTAGCACAGCTTGCGCTGCTAACCCTGCGTCTCACAGTGACAGTAATAATAATGCAAACTATTCATGGGAGGTTTTCACAAATAAAACAACAATAGATCAGGCGTAACTTGGCAGGCGACGCAAAACATTTCTTCACAGATGTGTGAGAGTGAAACAGAAGATCTCTCCCTCATGTTGGTTAGAAATAAGACTTTAAACTTATATGTTTCATGATCGTGATGTGGAGGTGTTGTGATTGCGAGCGAGAGACTGGATCACTTAGCGCTAATCCATCTGAGCGTCATCTGTGCTTTTCTCTCACTCACCTCTGACCTTTCTCAAGCTCCCTGGTCCCAGATCCATTGCCGGTGAGGAGCTGAGGGCGAGGAGAGAGAGAGAGAGAAGGGGGGGGGACGGGGACGTTTTCCTCTGGAAGTTTCCTGTGGCTCTGAGTGTTTGTAAACGTTTCCAAGCCTCAAGGTCTCACAGGGGCTTTTTTCGGCAAACACTGGGGGCCACGGACGTTATTTGTCTCGGACTCACCACAAAAAGAGAAATAGGCCAATCCTTAACTAAACTAATAGTTGCCAGAGCGGCTGTCAAAGACAGTGAGAAACACTGGAGTCGAAGAGGAGTGACAACACTTTGGCATCCAAGGGGGCGGGGGGCATTCCTTAATCCTTCACAAAAATATGATCCCTACCCTCCTGAAATAATCTCAAATTGACATCTCTTGTTTTCTATGTTTGAAATTGGTTCTTGAAGGACAAGGTCACGGGGGAAACTGAAGCCGAGGTTGACCCACCGCAAATCGTCCTAAATGTTTTCAGAGGGGGGAGGCTTTAGCAGCGGAAGAAAGGGACAGGAAGATAACTGAGTGGGCCCCCATGGCGAGCTGTTCAGTGTGCAGCGGGCCCAGGGGCTTTTCAAATTAAGAGCCGCTTTGACACTTTAGAGGGAGCCCGGGCCAGTTGTGTGAGGTGAGATCCTGTCTAGGGCCACAGTCAGGCAGGAAGGGGGAGTGGGGTGGTCGGCCTGTGGGGGGGGGGGGGGGGGGGGGTTGGCGGAGAGTGGCTGATGATGGCTTCACTTTAGACGGCTGCCCCCATAGATTTATATATAAAGACTAGATGTCTCGTCTGCGTTGCCGGCCAACGGAGCTGGACGTCACCACATGGCGGCCATCTTGCCAGAGGTTGCACGCTCACCCATAAAATTGTGTTGGTAGTGGTAAATAACCATAACTTGCTCAATTTTCAACCGATTTTGAAACGGTCTGGATCGTTATAAACGTCAGAGATGTAGATATGACGCGGCATACTTATGAATAATTCTGTTATTTTCTAAACATTTTTATAATTTATGCAGTGTCATAACTTCATCTCTGACGTTTATTATTTACCACTACCAACACAATGTTATGGGTGAGCGAGCAACCTCTGGCAAGATCGTAGGCAGGCGTATCAATTTTAATGTTCCTGTCTGCTGAAATTGTTGTTCTGCTGCTGCTCTGTGCATTTTAAAAATTTGATTTAACTGTATTGTTGACTGTTGTACGGCGACCTTGAGTATCTTGAAAGGCGCCTTATAAATAAAATGTATTATTATTATTATTAAGATGGCCGCCATGGGATGAAGCCCGGCTCCGTCGAACGAGTCATCTAGTCCTTATATATATCTATGGCTGCCCCCCTCCACACACACAAACACACACACACACACACACACATCACAATCGCCGCCATCTCCGTCCCTCCTCTGTGCCAGCGCAGAGCGACACAGGACAACGTCTCCATTTAGTGCAGCGAAAAAAACAGCTGCTTCTAAAATGTTTCCCCATGGAAAGCCCTGGAGACGATGCCTCATGTAGCCCGAACAAGCCCTTCTGCTCCACTGCAGACCCCCCCACCCCCACCCCGCCCACATGCAGAGAAACTCCCTCTCGTCGTATGGTAGTTATGGCTCATGGATGCTGATTTCTCCTTCAGCGTATCACGATCAACCCGTGGCTTAGAGCTCCAAACCTCAAAAAGTTCCCTCATTCTCATTTATCCAGACGTTCTCGGCCGACCTTTACGCTGCTGTGTGCCGAACGTGAATTCCAGAGATCAGCCACGCGCAAACAGAGAGCCAATGGACTGTGGACCCCCCCCCACCCCACCGATACTTCTCCGCTGTCCTCCCGGGCCGCGGTGTCTTACACAAATAAACCGACACATATTTATGACAACAGGCTTCAGGATCTTTTTCACTCTCTTTATCAAAAGGACCAAACCCGTTTAGAGGGGCTAAACACGTGTGGTGACGTGTGTGTGTGTGTGTGAGTGTGTGTGAGTGTGTGTGTGTGTTTGTGTGTGTTTGTGTGTGAGTGTGTGTGAGTGTGTGTGTGTGTGTAAGTGTGTGTGTGTGTGTGTGAGTGTGTGTTTGTGTGAGTGTGTGTGAGTGAGTGTGTGTGTGTGTGTTAGTGTGTGTGTGTTTTTGTGTGTGTGTATGAATGTGTGTGAGTGTATGTGTGTGTGTGTGTGTGTGTGATGCAAGTGTCCACCCAACTTTATAGTCCCAAATAAAATTATGGAAAAACCAAGATTCAAACATAAGGCCAAGGGAATTAAAATTCTACTGAATAATTCATTATATTCGTGTCTGTTATTAAGTATTTTCCAGCAATATGTGTTTTTTACTGTGTGATTTATAAATATTAAAAAAACAGTTTAGGCACCATCCTGAAGAAATGTGCACGTTGGAATTCCTCCTACTACGGTGTGTTTAAGTACAGATTATGTTCTCACCGTCTGTGGGAGAGATATAGAAGTGGCAGTGATTCATCTCAGACTCCCTTTTTTACTCCATTCCACCAGCTGTTTATTTTCAGGACCAGTTTACAATCCAGGCAGGACTGAGGTCCTCACATAACATAAACCAGAGACTGTAATAAGGATGGATGCTTGCTTTTATATCCCTCAACACTGATGATTTTTCTTGTTGATTTTTCGCCCACCCCACGGGAACACATACAGCGTATATTTCAACACATCTTTCGAGACGAGCGCTCGCAGCACGGCACGGCGGAATGACGGAGCCACTCCAAACTGTTTACACGACTTAATCATCACCCTGGCTTATGTGACATGTAACGTTTGTGCTGCTAGGACCGAGCTGGACTGTTATTCCAGAGCTGGGCACATTAGAAAGAGGTCCCATTCATTCCAGTAGTAATCCCACTGACGCAGCTTCTGTATTTTCAGTCCCCTCTCAACATCCTGGTAGTCGACAGCGATCGCACCCCCGACACAATACACGCATTATTCACCACGGGCCAAATTTGCAATTCTCGCTCCTTTTGAATCTCAAATGTAATCAGCATCTCTAAATACTGAACGCAGCACCCCATTTCCAAAGGTTAAAGATGATGTTTCAAATTCCAAACTCAAGTGTGTTTTGCGCAATGGTAAACAGATGTCGCACCCCCCCCGCCACGTGGACTTTTCTGAATGCTGCTCAGCGATGCAAATGTGACACGAAAATCTGCATATTCATAAAAAAAACTACAGTGCTATTGACCCAATTCCGACGGATCACAGGTAATACAATAATAACGCTGAAGCAGATGTGGGCTTAAGTTCCGAGCTCACATTCCCAAGCATTTAAGGTATCCCCCCCCCCCCAATTCCCAGTCCCACCAGTTAAACGTCCGCTTCTCAGGTGCAGCTTTAAGTGATGCCTGTGCATAATTTAACTCCCCAAACCACACATCAATACGGTAAATGCATGTTTATGTCAGAAGCGATTAGCTTTGAAATTGCTGGGGGTTGGCTGGGGCGGGGGCACCGGTGACAGAAGCGAAGCGTGTAATCAAAGCGCAGAGACGGGTGATTTACGCTGGTCAAGACCACCTCAGCCCCACACAGGAAGTGAATACTGTTCTGAGGTCAGCAAGCCACAAGGCACCTACTAGACTTACCTGATGAAATGCATGTGAGCGGCTGGTGTGAAGTGTGTGTGTGTGTGTGTGTGTGTAAATGTTTCCAAAGGGAGGGCCCATTACGTCTAATCACAGCACCCACAACAGCGGCAGTTAACAATGGTGTGAGCTTAGCCGGTGGTCTTCTGTGGTGCAAGTGAACAACTAGAATACAGTGCAGTCACCTTCATGGAGCATTGGAGGGAAGCTGCTTCATTGTATCTGTGGCTGAGCGGGCCTCTGCTGTTACAGCCCCAGAACTGTAGAACAGGTTCAGACAGGCAACATCCTTTTTATACTGAATGTTATTAAAAGAGCAGAAATCAAAACAGCGGGGGAAAATGATCGGTTCATCTCGCAGAAGTTAAAGAGATGAAGTTACACACCAAATAAAGCGCGGCACATGTCGTATAGTCATAAAAGCTTTTATGTGTTGAAATTTTTAAAGGAAGAGATTTAACACTGTGAAGTCCACAAGTGTAAAATTACAACATCACATTGTGCAGCAAGTTAAATGTGTGTCTCTGCTTTTCAGAGGAAAGACCTTCTTTTAATAAATCATTTAAATATCATAAAAATGTCTTTTTTGAGATTGTGTTCATGATTTTTTACAATTGTGAGCCTTTTTAAGAAGTCCTCATTGCAAATGAACGCTTACTTGTCTGTGTATTTATTCCGACAGTGTAAGAACAATTCTGCTTCAAACTAGGCCCAAGTTGTAATATGACATTCACTAAAAAAGTACTAAAATACAAAGATTTAATAACACTTACATTTTTGCATCAGGCCTTCTACAATAACCTCTGCCAGGTGACAGTGTAGTTTTTCTACATTTAGGTTTTAAAGGTAAACAAAAGTGCTATGTACATAAATGGAGTAAATTATTATATATTATTATAAAATGTTTTAACGAATGCAGTTTGTACATACACTCAATTACCAAACGTCTTGGATTTCCACTGGATCAACATCCCAGAAACGTTTTAATGTTTATTCAACACAAGTATCAAAGTTTTTCATGATATGGTGTTACGATTTTTTCTATAAAAGAAAAACTTCTTAGTAAAATAACAGCAAATGTTATTGTGGTGAAGCAATCGAGGGTCACGCAGCTGTAAAGTCTGAACTTCTATTTTTCCTTTAGTTTCAACCTCATTACAAGTGTATTCTCTGCTGTCTGAGACCATTTCAGGGCAGAGCAGCGCTGTGCACACACGTCGTCAACGCTGGTGGTGAGTCGTGATGCTTTCCAGACTCTGACTGACTGACTGCTGACAGACACACACACACACACACCCACAGGCAGACGCTCACACACACACACACACACACCCAGAGGCAGACGCTCACTCACATAGGCATACACTCGCACATAATCACACGGCCACAAACTCAGGCCTTTCTCTGTCACACATGTACACTAATTTCCACACACACTCTCCAGCCCACACAGGCACACACCCAGACGCCCATGTCACACTGTGCCAACGGCGGCGGAAACACGGAACACATTTTCTTTCAAGCCGCTCACGGTGTCCTCAAGGAGAAATCCATTTCAAAACGCCCATGACCTCATTGATTTTGAAAGCCGAGCCAAGCAAACGCGACACCAACAGTTGTCTCTGGTTTATCAGTGAGTGATATAATCGCTCCGACTTTGAATCGGCTCACGTAGCATGCGGCCAAGGCTAAAGGAGGGAATCAGACACTGGTTAAAAGAGCGGGGCGCCAAAGGCAGGCCAGGGGGTGGGGCTGTGTTTGAATACAATTATTGTGTTATTATTGCACAGGCGAGATAGCACTAGCCTTTCACTTTGGTAATTGAATCCAAGAGAGAAGCTAATTGGTTTCCAAATGAAGCATTAAGAAACAGAACCAAGGACTTAATGATAACAAAGGAAAGGGTGTTCAGTCAGTCTGACTGCAGGCTGGGAGAAGAATGATTAAAAAAAGGACAAGACAGAGAAAATTGCCCGACTGAAAAGACGCTGAAATAAAAATGAAAACGCTGATAATCAAATGTGCCGCAATACTGATACCGCTGATAAAGAACAATCTGGAAAACCAGCCTGAGACCTAAACCAGTTTCCTGAGCTCATTCTGACTGCAGACACATTGACCCTCCACAGTATTTACAGCACGGACGACAGGAAAAAGAAGTCCATCGGTACAGCAGTCGTCAGTGAAGCAGCTATTGTGAGCTGCCCTTCACTAATCAAGTATGTCTGTGGATAGCCAGGCTTTTGATCCTGACACAGGCATTTACAAAGTCAGCAGCGTGTGTGGCCTACGGCTACACACACACACACACACACACACAATGGCCAGAGTCTGCAGCCACCAGTGCAACTTCCCACAGTAATTTGGCACATGTTGTTGGTTGCGTAACTGGTGGCTTGATCAAGAGGCCGTCGGATGTTTAAATGCTATTTCAAGTCTCCAAGCAAGCGCGAGTGGTCAATGAGCTATTCTTCTTCATCTTTTCTCATCCGCTAAGTGAGAGTCATCATCAAAGTTTCTTACAGTTACACTCTTCTTGATTGTGGGTTTTGAATTTGGAGTTTAATGACATTTCACTGAACTCCACTGTTCCATCACAAATCCCCCCTCATTGAAGTCAGGTTCCGTCTAGAAGCTTCGTTGGGGCCTAGTTTGGATCGTCCTGGATGAGAAGTGGAAAATATGAACACAGCAAACGCAATGCAAAGAACATTGATAATTAAGAGCACTGAAAAACAAAAAACACTGTTCATTGTCTGTCACACTGTAGGCTCAAAATATTTACCAATTAATTCAATGTCATTTTTTTAAAATCACAAATGACAAATGTACCAAACCATGTTTCATACTTTACGAAACATTTCCACTGCACTATTGTAGCAAAAAGAGTTCACAATAATAGCCTCACAATATCTATAAAAGGTCAGGTACATAATAATAAGGCTGTTAGTCAAGTTTATCTGTAACTTTGCGTTTTGTGTGTGTGTTTTTTTCACATCTTTGATACTCAAAAAACCTGGTGGGATTGTGCAGACAATGATCTCAAACATGATCATATGTGTTATTTTTTTGTATATTTATGTTACGTATTATGTTCTTGTCTGGACCAAAATATCCCTACACAGGGTCAATAGTCCAAAACTATCTCTCAAGCTGTATTTGATCTTTAACTCAGACTTTCTTCAAATGGAAAATGGACTTTACGGCCGCTCCCTCAGTCCAGATCCATCAGAGAGTTTAGGGTGTTATCTGAGACTGAAAACATTTTTCCGACCGGTGGGGGCTATCCTCAAACATGTGGTGCCAGTAACTTTGCCTTTTTCATCTTTAAGTGTTGTATTACTCAATGATTTATCAGACATTCACATGCAGGGAAGATAACAAGGCTTCACTCTGTCACAAGGGAGCAGACGTTAAAGGTTTATTGAACTGCCACACAGCGATGTTGTTTGTGTTTTTGTGTTCAGCCATGGAGGTTAGTCAAATGATTTTGAGCAAAACTGCTATTTATATTAAGTTGTGTGTCCTCTAACGGGCGAGTAACTGTTGTCTCAGGTCATCTTGACACAGTAAATATGCTCCTCGGCATCTAACGTCCAAATTGTGTCAAGGACGAAGTTTCCTTTCAGAGTCCGTTTTGCATCTCCTCTTTCCAGCTCCTTCAAATCCTCCATGTTTCTTCAAGAGGAGTGAGAAACACAGGAGGCTGAGGTTCCTGTGGATGATACGTTCAGTGACAGGCATACACACAGAAACCCTGTGGCTCCTGCTGCAGACTCTGGACAGCAGCAGAGCCTGGTGGAGGAGCTGTCAGCCGGCTCCTCTGGGACCCTGAGGGATTGGGTGAGAGAGCCACGGTCCACTAAGTGTGACTGGCTGGAGACGTGGGGCTGGCCCTGTAGCCATCACCGGAGCGCAACTCTCCTGCCCATCCGTCCTCTGAGAGCGGCGAGGAAAGGATGTACATTTCCTGCCCGAGTCATCGGCTCACGCTGCCCTTTTGACAGTTGTCACGGCCCACACCACCATGCTGCCATTTCCCTGCACCTGTGATTGACCGCACTAAGCAGTTCACTCTGGTTTCAATAAAACATGGAGCGCACCTGAGCCAAAGGGACGTGGGCTATGAGTGTTGGCTTGAATTGTTGGGTGATGCTGTCTATTGTCTCCGTTCTTATTTCTCCACTGCCTGTTTCTGGGCATTTGCACCTCGCTATATTCATCAAAGTCAATTCAGAGAAACTAATAAAGGCTCCCTGGCAGTGGAACGTAGTTTTGGCGAGCTTGTTATCTAATGTTGCCAGTAATGTGCCGTGAGTTGACAGATAATAAAGTAGAAATCCTTGTACTTCACTCCTTTAGTTTCTCCTCCTCTCAGCTAGGGTTCCTTATGTGAGAACTTAATTATCTCTACCCCATGATAGTGTTTGTGAGCGCTGAATGATAGCATCATGCAGGATTTATGAAGCGTCTCTTTCTTGCCTTCTCTGTGTAGCGGCACAATGTACACAACTGTGGTGCATTTATAGTAATAAATTAAATTCTCTTACCTTGGATTATTTTACCACTGACTGCTCTCAAGGTCCCTGTTACGCACAAAGATTTGACTAATTCCACCAGACTTCGGCGCATTGTTTGCTCCCCATGACGTTATTTATTCCCAGGACATGCCAATAATGTTTCCAGGCTCATTTTACTCACGTCAGTTAGGGCATCTCTTACATTCCAGCTGCGTATATTTGTCTCCCCTCGAGAGGAGGACCCCGAAACCTTATTGAAGTCTCTGAGAAACGCCCGGGAAAAATTCATGGAAACCCGACATGCGAAATCTGTGGGATGCAGAATGTCCTAACACTCTGGAGAATGTGTGCGCCGCATTTTCATGGATAATCATTTTGAAGTGCAGGCGCTGGCTCACAATGAGCACAGTGAATTCTGCATATTACACCAGTAAGCTCCTGCAGAATGCGGCTGAGCTGTCTGGCAGCTTTTCCAAAGGAATATCAATCAGAGTTGCTACAGTATGATGACAAGTCCAGCTAGAGCAACACGGTGGAGATGATTCAGGGGCTGAGTGACTTTATAGTCCATTGAGGGAAAGTTGCTTCGCTGCCTGGTTTTGGTTAAACACGTGGTGCGTGGACATTCCTGTTCGCTACATGCAAAATCTGTGAAGACAATGGATGATTAATTTTAAGAAAGTCTCAATCGCCGTTTGCGATCACATCAAAACGTATTAATTGTGAGAGATGCGATAAGTGCATTTACTAGTCTGGCTTTACCTGTTAGAAAACAATCTGTGCACAGCAACACCCCACAGCAACGTCTAACTCTTACATGAAACTCAAAATCTTCTCAGATGTATTTAAGGAATGCAGCAGCATGCACGGGCGAGAAATACAAACAAGAGAAGAAAGAAGAGACAGGAGTGGCCCACTGCAGTTCTGTCTTACGTGCATCCAAAGCTCCCGTCTGTTTGAAGTGTTACTTCGCCAGGTTCACTTGACAAGCAGCATCAAGAGTCTGCGTACTCCAGTCAGCATCTCGTGGACATCTTTCTCCCATTAGCTCTGTCAAACACGTCAGCTGGAAGAGAACATTTCTCTCCTTTTCATTCCAGACTCAGAAAGAGCACAGGTACAGTAGACGCATAAACACACATAGGCCCGTGTTCAGATATAAACACAGTTAACATACCATTTCCTTTTGGGTTAACCATGCACCCATTTCGCTATTTCCTGATGTATTTTGTGTTTTCTACTCCATCTAAAGCCCCCCTCTATTCCACAGCCTTTTTTTCTTGCCACGTCAAGCAGAATCAGGGAATGAACAAAAGGACGGGTGGCGGGAGAGAGAAAGGAAAACGCAGGAAAAGGACATCAATTACGATTGGAATGGGGTAAAAACAACGACATAAACAAAAAACAGCAGCAAGCATGAAAAGTTGTTAACAGTCCCTTCTAGAAAATAATATACGATTGTTTGGATGTGGGCAGGGCTGGATTTTTCTGTGTCAACACCACATGGGAAATTATAGTATCAGGCAAAACCCGAGAGGAAACGAGAAAAGACAAGGGAACAAACAGAGATTAGCATGTTTACCCGTCACAGAAAGAAAAAAAGAAATGCATTTTTCCCGCTAGTCAGCAAACCAGTCGTGACCCACAGTATATTTCAATCTACTGCACTGTGTAACCAGAAAATGCAAACGGCAATGGAAATTAAATGACACATTTTGTAAAGTTTAAGTGTAATTTTTGGGGGAACATTTTTTGGTGAAGTACATCATACCAATGATTGATAAATAAATGGCATCACAATGTGTATGTTATAAAATACTGTGTGAAAACTACATGGTACTGAATAGTGGAATTAAACAAAATCTTGGTGTTCATGTTTTTTGGGGCCAGGCCATCAGAAATCATGGCTCAGAGACGCACTGGGGCAGCACTTAACCTTCCTCTAACACTATAACACTGTTAGAAAAACTACAGCACATTAGTATCTGTAGCTCATTGCAAGTTACCATGGTACAGTTTGCTTGCTAGCTACCCCTTCGTCCCCCAAATGCTTTGCCCCTGAATGGCAAAAATTGCTCTTCTTGATACGAACGATGAGGTGAGGAAGAGTTGGGATGATTTAGTGACGAGCCACTTTGATAAAGAGCTGAGGATGCCCACCAGCACCCGCGTCTGCAGTGATCCTGTTACATTCTGTAGTTTTACAAACATTCATATGCAATAATTGGAATTTAGGGATAATCGTCAGCCTTCAACTTCTTGCCTTGCTGACCTCTCACACCATTGTTTGCATCTGGTGTCCACCAATAAGCTTCAGTTGCATTGCTTGCTCATGACAGATGCCTGGCTAGTAGTTTCAGATTACACTGCTTATTTTTCACGAGTTAATATTTGGTACTAATTTATGAGTCTTGACATGTCATTCATATCCAGCAATTTGGTTATTAAAACATGGTTTCTGCGGCCTAATGAACTCAGAGTGCATTTATCCCCACTTTTCACGGTATTTAATAGTTTTACCATAATCCCAAAGTTTGCTCATAAATTGTGATGGTAAGTGTATAACTTCTACCCACTTTACCCAGTGTGGTCGTTTAGAAACTATTAGAAGGCGAACGTCTAAGCTGTGCTTAAGTCAAAGTTCTACTATACTCAATCTTAGTTTTCAATAATACCATATCTCATTTCCCTCAGCACAGCCTGCTGCCAGTCTCTATAATTCAGAGCCTGTCATAGCCTGGATTACTCCCCGGCCGTCTCAAACGACACCTGCTAGACTAGACACACTCTGCAGCAATGAATGGAAATATCCAAATGAACAGTGTGACCCAGAAGAACTTTCACAGTATACCATAATGTTGCCCTAACACACCTTGCAGATGTGGCACAAGCCTTGTCCATCAGATTGCTTGGCAGCCGAACGTCCGCAAGGAGAAGTCTGAAACCCTGGTCAGACTTTTGTTACCTTGATACCATTCACAGACCGACTGTCAGGACCTAGGTTGAGTCCTGGTGGGAGAACTGCTGCAGACTTTTAAATACCTACTGCACGTTTAAATTCACCGAGAGGCCAGAAGCAGCTGAAAAGCCTAACGCATTAGAAACTCCAATCAACTCATGTCTGCACGGAGGTTTCACCAAATAAAAGCAAAGGCCGCTTCTGGCCAAGCACATTTGAAGGAGCAAGGAAAACGCTCTCAGGTTTCAGCTGTTTGCCAGCAGCCCCCCGTGCCTGAGTGGAGAGAACGTGAGGGGAAGGCCAAAATGTGAGACGCCCTCACACACTGTGCACATGAGAGCCAGGGGGTTAATCCTGTTTCAAATAAGCTAGGTTTAACCCTCGTCAACCCTACCTCCAACGCTGTTAACTATACCACCCAAAAGGATGCAGAGGACTTCTTTCATATACACATGCATGAACACAAGTGCACAGACTATTGATCTGACGTGGCAACACACACACATAGCCACATATAGCAAATAAATTTAGTCTGCACACAGCATAGAGGACATCAGTGTGTCATTTGTTTAGTGTTCCCTACATTTAAGCAGCTGTGTCCGTGGACAGGCAGCACTGTTGACAGCTGAAGGCCTGTTGTTCCATAAAACCTTACCTCCCACCTTTCACAGTTTAATGATATCTATAACTTATATGTTCTAAAATACACACAAACACATACACACACAGCAGGTGACCTGCGTGCTTACAAGGACAAAACATTTCTTCGTTTCTTTCATGCATGTCTGCAAACACATAAACATGACCAGGCAGGTCATCTGGCCTTTCTCATAGCCAAGACTGCCAAGAGTGTAAACCCAACCCCCTCTACCGTCACCTCCTTTATTCCATAAACTCACAACCTCTTAATGGAGGTTCTGACTACTCAAGAAAATAAAAAGATGCCTTGTTAAGATATATAAAAAACAAGCTGTGGTGCTGGACCCATAACTCTATGTTTTACTTTAACGCCATTTTCTGGTAAATTTCAAGCATGTCAAAAGGTCTCTTCTTGTAACATGGTGAAGTATTGGCTTTCACAATTCCACTGGAGCTGCTGAATGAAACATATTGCACGCTATGGACCGGTGAATGAAGAGTGACCCTGTATGATTCTCTGCAAATGGGTTTTTGGCAGAACTCATGTCTAAATGTGGGTTATCCCATCTTGAGTCTCTCTGTTTAATACTTAAAATCTCTCTCACTCAACATGTCAGATTTAAAACAAGAATTTAAATGAATCCCTTTGCTGCAAGTTTGTAGAAAGAGGTGAGTCTGTGCATTCATTGATGAAAATTTGTGCCACACAATTTGACTTCTGTTTCTGCTCTGAGATTTGCATTAATGTGTAATTTACTTGTTGTATTAATATTTCACGTAAAGAAATATTATATAATGAGTTGTGTGTTCTCCAAGTGCCAGCAGACTTCTGGATTGTGCATTCTGTCAAAGATACAGTCTCTCACATCCCTTGGAGAAACCTGTCAGATAGTTCTAAACTATGTGCACTAAAGATTGGAGATGACATTTGAAATTAGTTTTGAAAAGGTTGACAAAGCGTTTTCATATTTCAACGACACTTGTAAAAACTGTATTATAGAGAACAAATCAGGTAATAGCTTCTTTATGGCAGATCCTAAATGCCTCATTTAAAAAGATTTCAACTCTATAACGGTCCTCCCATGAGGCCTGACTGCGTAGATAGATAATTAACAGACACCATCCCATGTTGGCTTGAATTGAGAATGAACAAGAACATTTTTATCATCAACTCAGTGTTTGCGAACCATTGTTACTGAGTGCAGTCACTCTTTCTTTGAGTTTCTGGCTGTTTCATACTCAGGACAGGGATGGAATTGGTTTTGTATGCAAAAATTCTTGATAAGGCGACATACTGACGTCAAAATACAGACAAAGTCAAACAAGCCTTGATGAGTGGAACGGTTAATACTTTATGTCATCATCAAAACCCTTTGTCTAGAAAGAAAAGAGAGAGAAAAGCTGTGTTTGCCTTAAATGTCATTCTCAGTTCGCCTTATATAATGTCTACAATAGTGTATTGTCATCTATTGTCAAATATAATAAGGAAATACTCTGGAATGGACGAATAGATGACTTCAGGAAGCATGGAAGGATGGTTTCACCTTTTATGTTAGAAAATATAAACAATGTACAATGATGCTGAAACTATTGGGCCTATTTTCTGAAGAAAATTTTACAAATTTTAAAACTCATTTGTGGGCATAAATGTGATGCTCAGCTACCTGCATAGCTAGCTCATTAGCAATGACT
Source organism: Limanda limanda (assembly GCF_963576545.1). Taxonomy (NCBI): domain Eukaryota; kingdom Metazoa; phylum Chordata; class Actinopteri; order Pleuronectiformes; family Pleuronectidae; genus Limanda; species Limanda limanda. The sequence goes on along the minus strand of NC_083644.1, from coordinate 12,181,837 downwards.
CCTTAAATCGGTTTGCCCAAAGAGGATCCACCCGTTGGATCTTTTTGTGGTCCGGAGGAGACATTTGGGGTAGCCTTCAAAAATTGGATAGCCTAGTTGTGCTTCTCTGCATTTTCCAAAATGGGGGCAGGTGGTCCTAAAATGCAGCCGTCAAAGGATGCAACCCTTGACTTGGGACACAGCAGGAGAGTACTCAAAATCAGAGATTATACTCTAACAGCTGCCTATAGGACACAAAATAAATCAAATCCACATTTCTGGTATTTGGAAATTATAATTTTTACCAACTGTATACATGAATCAGAACAAACTTTTAAATTTCAACTTTTTGGCGTTTTGAGGCTTGCTTGTACCCATCACAATGTAGATTCAGTTGAGGGACATTTGTTTCAGCAGCAGTACAGCACCACTATGAGAAAAGTAGAGAAAACTTTACTTTTTGGGGGGAATAGAGCAGTGGGAGAATTGGATGTAATTAACCTATGCTCATCCAGACAAACAGTGTTGGACAGGGGATTGTGTAGACGAGCTATGCAGTCTCTCAACTGAAGCTGGTACTTTCGAGGCTAATTAGGACTGTGTTGTGGTACAGTGTGAAGGGATTCCCATGTGGGTTGCTGATTCGTTGGCTGTGTGCACATCCAGGCTGCTCATTTGTGGTGAGGTATGACAGCGTGAGATCGGAGGAGTCGATGAGAGGACTTGCAGGATCAGAGAGGAGTAAGCATTTTGGGATCAGAAGTGGATACAAAAAAAAAATGAAGTATATTCAAAAGTGAAATCCAGGCAAGGTGGAAGGATACAGGGGAGTGGAGTGGGTAGCAGAGGATCCAGACAGACAGAGAGTGATGGGTTGGGAGGTCTGGGAGGTTAATCTACTTCTCTTCATACTCTCATCCTCATCTGTCAAGTGGTGCAGCTCCTATAAACAAAACACCTCCTTGGCGATTCAGTTGCGAAGGAAACAAAAACACTTGCACGGCAGAGATGCAATTCACATGCCTGGAAATACACAGCACCGATATAGTAAACCACCACATGGCAACAGCGACACAATACTTAATGACCTATAATGACTTGTAATTCTATAATTAAATGCATGTTACGATTCAGTACTCAATGACACAGACTGCACAAAAACACACCAAAACTGTATGGGCCGCACCTGGCGGGATATTCAGTTTGGTGCCATGAAATTCAATGAAACACATTTTGTCTTAAAATTCTAATATCATGTGCTGAAAGAGTCAGGGCTAAATTATCTCAGTGATGAAGAAATAACTGCATATTCATTTGACAAAAAAAGAATGAAAACTGAAAACTGTAAAAAATTCTACAATAAAATGTAGAGTGAAAATATGTTGTTTAACTTGTTGACATGTGAACATACATTTTCCAATAGGTTTTCAACGATGTTCAAACCCAGAGAAATCCCATATTTCAATCAGGTTAATGTGACATATTATTTTGGTCGCCTTTAAATTGTCATATCCACTTTACCCGTGGCTTTGTCCATCTCTGCTTTAACTTCCGGGGCAAACAAAGTATGAAAAAAGAAGAACACATTGTTATCCAGTCTGCAGTTTTTCTAGGTATTTTTTTATTGTTTTAATTGCCAAAGGGGCATTTTGTATATCTAAATAAAATTCTGCATTCAATTTATGCGCCTTCCATTATTCATTGATCTTTTGTGGTACAGATCTAGAAAATTTGCTTTCCAACATTCATACAGTCCCATTTCAAGAGCTGTAGGGACTGTGTTAAGATGCAGCAAAAATGTCCTTGGGCGAGACGATAAACTCCTGAGCTAAACTTTGATCGTTATGTTATGGAATAAAATAAAATTGCCTTCAATAGTTTCAACCTTTAATAGCTGTTAGAGAATGCATGGAATTTTAACGGCGCTTCCTTCACAGGGCAGACTGTAGGGGACCGTCTGTTCTGGTCTATATGCGTCCCTCACTTAATTGGCAACAATGCACAGCAGCCCGTGTTCATACTGTATACTGTTCTAGGCTATGATCCCTTTTTCCAACTTCAAAGCAATCTCACGTGAACAACAAAAAAATCGTACTAATGTCAGCAGACGGAGGAAGTGCCATCCAAAGTGAATCATGCCAGACTCTGGTGCATGCATATTATACCAACACAGAGTAAAGATGAAGAGCCCTTCAAATTCACTTTCCTGCAAAGGCAGCAAGTCAGGTTGATGTGTGGGAGCCGTCTGCGAGCGGGAGTGTGAACCAGCAGAGCACGTTTCTGTTTTATGTGTTTCTACGTTGCAGTGGCTGCTCTGTACTGTAGCTTCCTTCCAACAGTCACGGCAATGAAAGTGCAATCGTATAGAGGCAGAGAACTGTTAAACATTTTTTTTTTTACAGAAAAACACGTTTGGGCACAGCTGCTGCCCATTCCTGACAAAATTGAAGGATAATAATTGCTTGTCCATTTCCCCTCTTTAGTTTTCCAGCCTGAAATGAACAAGCAGTGCAGGGTCAAATCATCTCTGAGCTGATGATGTCATGATGAGGTTCAGGTCTATTGCATGTTATCAATGTAGAATTTGTAATGCAGTGAAAACATGGGAAAATGTGCTCTGTGGGATTTAATCAGCTCCTTCAGCCCAAATCTTGCATTAATTAGATTGATAGAAATGTATTACTGTGCATTTCATTCAAATCTGAATATGTCCTCATCACTGAGCAGAGTCACTGCAGTGTAGATTCCCTGACATTTGTTTTAACCGGGTTAAGGTAATCATTGATTTAAGAGCCTATATTTCCTGCAGAAGAGCCTCTGGTTCAGGACGACGGCTGCATCATGTTCAGTCTTTGTTATGGAATGCCAGGTGGAAGGAAGTCACAAGTAAGTTTCCTTTTGCTTTAGTGTTTTCATTTCCATTAAGTTTATATATAGACTGTCACTGTTCCTGTGTGACTGATTTGGGCTATGTCATCATAAAGTAGTTAACGCTTTTATTACTGTGTTCACTTCTTTTTCCCCATTGGATTGTTTTCTTTTTCCAGTGTAGAATAAATGTCATTTCCTCCCCTGGACTCTGGCACAGCTGACCATCGTCACAATTGAAGGGAGATAAGGGAACAATAATGAAAGAAGTTCAATGTTCATTCAATGATTTAACATGTAGAGTTCATGGACCCAAACAATTGAATCACTCTGTGCGTTGCAATGCATTTCCTGAGAAAAAGTCAATCCACCATGACATTACAAAGGTAATATAATTTTATCTTGGCACTTGAACCAGGATTCAGGTTGATTTCTTCAGTCGTTCTGGAGAAGTCATTAACATAGGCCACTCTCTATGAATTAGAATCAGAGATGATACACATTTTCTCAAACTCATTGTCATGCAGCAGCATTAAAAAAAACAACAACACGTAAAGCAAGAGCAGAAGCCGATATTTCCAAGCCACGCAGGAAGTTATCGTCCAATCACACCAGAGTGGGCCAGCTGGCCAATCAGAGCCAACTGGGCTTTCTCAGGAGGGAGGGCTTAAAGAGAGGAGCTGTCAGACAGAGGCTGAAAAGAGGAGTTACAGCAATGGACAGTATTAGAAAATTACAAATCCAAATATGTCTCCTTTAAGATGAAATGTCATTCTTGTCTGCAATGCATGCTCTCAACAGCTTTTCTAAACAGCTTCTTTTCTCTACTGGGCTCTTATTATCCTCTTATGGTAAAGTATGCTTTTATAAAGCGACTGTAGGTGTAGATTAAAAACATTAAGCCTTTGTACTGCACAGACCTCTTTTTTGGATCATGCTGTAGGTTGGAAGTAGCTTTCACAGACATGTACCAAACCCTTTTTCTGTTTGTGTCTCTCGCCTTATCCACACGAGCCTCCAAAGCTGGATCTTAGCTGGAGCTTATTACGCCGCTGTACCATCAACCCACCGACCACACTTCTGATTGCACAGTCAAGAGCGGCAATTTCAGGATTTCGGAGCAATTGATTGAACCGTCTTGAACCAGATGTCTGGTGTGTGTCCCGTCGCTCGCTGAAAGTAAAACTTCCTCCTATGAAAAGATTTGAAAATCCAAACTTGTAGGTCATATTAGCATTTTGATAGTGTGTTGTAGCCCTGAGCAGTCTCCACCTCTTCTCACTTTGGCTTTGCAGGGTGAGTTAACACACAAGGGGGCTGATGGGAGGAGCCGTTCGTCTCCGATGGCTTTTTACAGTCAAATATGTAGAAAACGCATATTTTGAAAGTGGAAACCAGGGACTCCCAATAAATCGACCATCTGAGAACTAGGAATAACATATTTACTCATCCGAAATATGGACTGCTGTGTTGGATTTAGCCGTATGATTACCGCAGCCATGGTTCGGATCTGGTGTCCTAAAGTAAAATGCATACTGTAAAGTTCTCCCTTTACAAAGGTCCTTTTGTTCCAGCGGCTGGGGGGTCTGTGCACCCCTGAACCCACCCCTCCCTTCCTCCCCCACTTTCCCCATGCACCCCACCCCACCACCACCCCCTCCCATGTCTATTAAGCACACTGATTCCCAGTTCAAATTGGCCCCCTGTTATTAATCCCAATCACCCGGAACACATCGACCACAGCGCACCGTGAAAACACATGTGCCCGCCGCCCCCACCCCCCAGCTCGGAGCACTGATTCTAATTAATTAATTACATCCCAGGTGATTTTACTTTGAGATGGAGAGAAGAAAAATAGAAGAGGGAAAAAACTGCGTCCCACAGGCACCACCAAATTGGCAACAAAAGCTCCCCAGCAAAAAGGGAAAAAAAGGCTCAGTTCATTACTTCAGGGAGAGTCGGCTTCTTGTAGCTGCTCTCTAACTACTGCTCTGCTTTCCAAGACCAAAATACTCGTTCCCCCCCACTTTTCTCCAACTTGTCTGTCTGCCACCCACAGAAACCTTTGCCAAAAACACACACTGGAACTAACCCGCAACAAATTGATAGCATATTTAAGTATTCAGGATTATATTCTTTAAGAGAATGGGTATAGAAAAGGGGCTTTCGAGAAAATCATATTTCTGGCCAGAGCTTCACCAGATAGCACGGAGGCTCTTTAGCATAGGGCTGGCAGTCGGTTAAATAAAACAGGACTACATATTTGATACATCTCATTGACTTGAAAGTCAAAGGATTTGCAGTTTCTTTCATGTGCTTCCAGTCTGGTATCCTGCCCTTTAGGATGCACATCTCTCTCAACGATCCTCCCCTCATGTTATCAGTAAGTAATCTGCTGACGTAAAAATGTTTGACGTTGCACTTTTGTAGTGAACCATGTTTAAAAAATGATGTCTATCAATAATCTTAGACAGCATTTTCATCTGCGAAGTTCCATTTTAGCTGAATATGATGTTACAGAAGTTTGCAAAGAGCTGTGCAGGATTCCTCCGAGGAGAGTTTTAAATCTTAAAATGAGATATGCAACCGAGGAAAATGTTTGACATCTGCATCAGTTAAATGTAATTAACTGTATGCAAGTAGTGCTCATGTCATTTAAAATAATTGTTTATTGAGAATTAGTTAGAAATAAGTAATGACTTTCCAAGAAACTCAGGACTTAAAGCTTTAAAGAGAAGGTTAAGATCAAACCTTTTAAATGCATTTAGATTTAATTGCAGAAAGTTACTATGTATAAATTACTATATATAAATAATAATGATTGAATACTAAAACCCAAATTAATTGCCAAACAAGCAAAAAACGACCTTTGAAAATCAATCAAGAGCATCTAGCTGAAAATATAAAAATGGAACTTTAATCTAAGGTAGTATTTCATCGAGCTAAATAAATGTTTCCTTTAGAAAGTAAAACATTATGAGGGCAATTCAAATATACATTTCTCCTCGAGGGGGGGTCTTTGGCTGCAAAACATCTTTCTAACACAGGGATCCGTGTTATGGATATCCTCCTCAATTTCTTGCTTTCTCTTCCATTAAGTTAACTGCCTAGAGCTTTCAGCAGTTTATTTGAACTATAGCTCTTCATTGTTTCAGGTGTAGAGATGCCTTTTTTTTTTCAGTCTCTTTATGAATATGGCTGCTTGACAGGTGCACTGTAGCCAATGCCTTCTTCTTCTTGGCCCGGAATACAAAGAAACTCCTCAGGAAGTCGATAGGCCATCGAAATTCTTGCAAAGTAGTCAGAACTTGAGACAGAGTGTACTTTCCACCGAACACATATTTGTAAGACAGACTTCAGCGATGTCTGAGTTTTCATTCGGATGTAGCCAGACCACTGCAGCAGCCTGGGTAGGCAGGTTTTCTCCCTCTCCATTCCTCCCCACGTGGAAAGATGCCACACACTTTTATCACCTCTCTATGAATCTGCAATGTGCCTGAGATGAACTGATAATCTCTTGGCAGGTTCCTCTGCCCAGTCCTCCTCGGGCGCCTCCTCACCTACATTAGCCCTCATGGGGCCTCTGGCAGACATTTACTACGTGTCCAAGTGCCAGTGCTGAGCTGGACCCTGAGCAGGCAGGAGGAAATCTTTTTCGCCTTTTCCCAGCCTGCGATAACTGAAGGAATGTCATACAGGCAGAGAAGCAAACAAGCTTGCTGTGACCACTGGAGGAACCCACTCTCTTGCTCCCTCCCGGTCGTTTAGCCTGGACGGTGATGAAGCCATTAAAGGTCTTCAAGTCTGTATGTGGTGTCTGGCTCATGGAGTAAGTGCTTAGTCCACCCAGGCATGTTTAATGGTACAGAGACTCCATGCTGGTAATCGACAGGAGTTGCCAGTTCTCTGACTTGGCAAAGATGCTCCATTTAAAACCCATGTGATGCCGACCATAAGTAATGCAGCCTAGTATGGAAACTGACTTATGTGGCTCACAGTTTTTTTTGTGTGTTGAAGTTCCATATTGATCTATAGTGGAGAGGTTTCCTCTCTGGACGACCCCTCTACAGTGAGGTCAGAGGTCAAGGCTAACTACTGAACAGTCTCCCTGGAGCTCATAGAGATTCAGGGATGTGCTGAAGGCCGTCTCAGTGGGTGTATGTCATCATGACAGCTTTAACCTGACCTGTTTAAAGATAGTCTCCTCTTCTGAATGTCACCCTGCCTGTTACTCGTGTGAGGAATTATTACGTGGTAGAAACAGGTGGAATGGATTTTGAAGTAAAATGTAGCGATTAACCCTTACCCCCGCCATTCAGTTATTGGAAAGTGATTATCAGGTTAACAATGCTGACAAGCGTCACTCTTACAACTGGAGTAAATCACTGAGAAACTGGACAGTTTTATTTGACACCTAGTTACCTCCACCAAGGAGGTTAGGTTTTCGTCTGTTTGTTGGTTAGCAGGATAATGCAAAAACGACTATACCAATTATTATTGTTCCCTTCATTTCTCAGAGAAGAATTCATAGATCTTGATGAAAGATCAGACATGTTTAGGGGACTAATATTTACAAGTCTGCGTGAAAAAAGCAGACTAAGGAATTTAAATGAGGTGGCATAAAGGGGTGGGGGGGGATGTTATTTGGCAATGAAAAACAAAAAGGTACTACAACAGAGAGACAAAATGAACCCTGGGAAATCCAAGAACACTAAATCACAGAGAAAGAAAAGGGAAACACAACTAGAAAAATGCTGCAGCCTCACAGCAAGCTGCCATCTCCTCTCTCTCCCCCCTACTGTCTGGCATTTACCTTTACACCCTCACCTGAACCTACCACCTGCACTGCTAAGTAGAGGGTGAGCTAAACAGCAAGACGAGAACAGAAACCACAATCAACATGACGAACACAAGACCAAGTTAGGACTTTGGGCTGCTGCAGACGTCACAATTCAATCTATCTGCAAAAATAGAGATGGTAAATCTAATGTTCTGACTCAGATGTAATCAAACGCAGCAGACTTCACCCAATCTCTGTCACCTTGAGTCCGCCCCCGGCCCCTCCTTTCTCCGATACCTGATGGTGCAAACCTGTTCTCACTCTCCCTGAACGACCTGCTGATCTGAGCCAACTTACTGTCAGAACCACGACAAAACACAACAACATCACCAACACAACAAAGCAACAAATACTTGCTGTAAAAGAATACAACTCACAACTCACCAACATAATCTTATTGATAATCAAAAATCTAATAATAATCAAATGATCAAAACTTTTAATGTATGGAGACGGTTGTAGTAAAAAAGGGGGAGAAAGCACAGGACTGTTGGGCCTCGGCGGAGATATATCCACTGAGTGCCAGTCTAGTTCCAGTATAAGTCAGGATATACAGCTCTTATATCCCAGTTACCACAACGTAAAGGAATAACTAAAAGATAATGTCTTCAACAGAGGGCGCCATCACCTGGAAACGTTCCCAACCGCAGATCTGATCCGACAACAGGTGGAATTTGAGAGATTGCACAGAGCTGAAACACATCATGACAGATGAGCTGCCATAAAAGTGTGTCCATTCCGAAACAGGCCGCAAATAACCAAGTGGCTACTGTAAGTGTACACTGACACTCGGGCTACGTTCAAGATGTCAAACCTGAATCCTTTGAGACACATGAGATGAACGTAAAGAGGCGCTAAGCTACTTCTGGTTTGTGTAAGACAGAAGTGTTGCAGAACAACATGGTAACAGCTTTAAACTCACAGCATGGGCTCACAGCAGTCATGCATTTTCTCTGCCTATATTTTATGGAACGGCTCCAACTATGAGGTAAACCTTTGCCCAAGAGTTGCTCTATGCTCCCTGCCGCGATCTCCGCTGGAGGAATGTGGAACGAAACGCTGCTCCATGAGGCCCGGATCCCGGACACATATTTATTTGCTCATTCGTCACTCGCAGATGACCTCTGACCTACTACCGTGTGCTTTTACTCTCCACCACTCCGAGGTTCTCTTCTTTTTTCTTTTTTTTTTTCTCCCATCAGTTGGAGAAAAATAAGAGCATTTCTCTGCCAAGGAGTCATGTCAAGATGCAGTGGGAAGCTGCACTTTAGTGTAAGAGACAGTGCAGATGGCCCAGAGATGCTGGATTACTTCCAGACACTCATACTCCAGTTGCTTCAGTTACAAAGTCAGCTACATAAGTTTGTGAAAGTATTTGTGCACTAAGATTAACGGCTGACTGCATGTATGGAGAAGTGTGCTTGAGTTCTGTTCTAGGTGGTGGGCACTCTTCAGTGAGCGTCTGGTGGGACACTGTGGCAAAGACAGGAAACAGATGTTGTTAATACCCTATGGGAGCACATAGGAAAGAATAAGGTGTATGGAAGCTTAGTGAAGGATAAATTTAAGAGTTTAATAATGAAATCTGAATCCTCTGGTGAGAAAAAAGACTATTTAGGGTACAGTGTGCTGTGTGCACTGGAGGAGACGAGGTAAAGAAGCGGGCCTGTGACCAGGGAATCGTTGGTGCAGATATACTGTCAACTGGAAACATATGGGTGAGCGCAGTTAATGTGTCCTCCCTGCCGAAGAATTTAGTTGCTCAGGGTGCGCTTAATTAATGCGCCCATACCCCAACTGCTGGTGGAGGGGTTTTGCTGGGTACTTCCCATTTCAGACTGGATCTGAATCAGTAAACAGGAGTATGAAATTACACCTAATCAAGGTTCTTTCCCTGCAGCGTTTCAGAATGCTGGCAACAAATCCAACTTAATTTGTACCTTTCAAATAGCGAGTTCGGTTTCTTTACAGGAAGATATTTGGAGATTCAGCAGAAACATTAAGAAAAAGATAAAAAGATAAAACCTAAAGGATAATACAAATTTTTATTTACTGGAGGTTTGAAAACAGAAGTTACTGATATTGTTAAAAATGGTATTTACAGATTACGCTCGTCCATACAATGATTTATGCCGCGACACATTTTTTGCTTTACTTTGTTAGCTCTCGAATGACCTGTGGATAGTGGGGATTGAAAAGGTGATGTGCTGTAGTCAATTGCTGCACAGTGGAGCCATGAAACATCGAGCACTCTAAACATCTGCCAAGGGAGAGGCAGGGAGATTTGTGAGTCGATCTGCTCTCGAGGGCTCAAATGAAAGCATCTGCCTTTGAATATTCTCGCCGTCTTACATCTCAGGATACTAACTGCTGGAAATGAATCTTTGCAGCCTTCTGCTCAGTTCTGTGTGCGGCAAATATTTTTAGATTGAATAAATTCCGGGAAAACCTTCTGCACAGACATTGATGGCAACAAAGTGAAAGGTAGAGATGTGGAGGAAAAAGAAAAACCTTCTTAAATTAGGATCTAACTGGCACTTTCACACCTGAAAGTCTGAACCAAGGTTCATGTCTTTGTTACATTTACTCTAATCGGTTCAGACTAAACTGAAAATTAAGAAGATCCTGACCAAACCAGGTAGGTGGTCAAGCACCCAAACAGCATCCTACACTTTATACTGCAAAGCAACGTGGGTACATTTGGTTCTATGTAAAATGATGATATTTTTATTGTTCAAAAACAGTTGGTCCTTACAAATACACATGCCGACAAACTTTGTGTTATTTGCTGAATTTCATTAAACACTCTGTACCTTGAACAGTCCATAAAATAAGTGTTGTCCAGAAGTGCTGAGCAGCTTTGACCAAATGAGCCGCTCCTGTCTCCGAGTATCAACAGAAGACAGATAGCTGCTGCTATCAGTGACAAAGAGGCTTCCTCCTGGACATAAATGAATAGCATCAGCTTGACACCAGCTCCTGAGGTTAAGTCTATGTTGTCAACATGCTTTGGCATTCTGGAGACAAATGATGCCAAAGACGCCACACACTGTCTCCCGGCCTTGAAGACACAGTCGAGCTTTGTAAAGACCCGTCTGGGACCAACAGGGTATAGAACAGCCCAGAGTCTGTGTTTTATGTTAAAAGAATTAGTCCATGAGATGTACCACAAACTGTTTAATAAATAAAAGGAGAGTCGATCTGTAGGAATTATATATTTTCTACTTTAGATTCTCACATTTGATCTTGATAAGGACTAAAAAGGGAAGCAAGAAGAGAAATTAATTGAGGGAAATGAAGCAGTGTCATGCAGTGGTTAACCTTTATCTTGCCCTTGTTGCAAACAACCAGCTAAAGGGACTTAAAATCCAATTCATCTTCTTTTGTTCGCTCTCAAGTGTTCTTCTGTACTTTGTGTCTGTCAGTGTTGGACCGAGGGAAAAAAAGTTTTCCTTTGAGAAGCTGATTAAAATAAGTATGTATGATTTCTTAACTTTGACGGGATCTGTGTGAAACTGCAGAATCTCTCGTCTGGAGCAAGTCTACTGATTTATGTGATGAAGAATATGTCAGCTACAATATTACACACTAATATAGAATATATGGAAAAAAAATGTGTTGAAGTTATCTTGGCTTATGGGTTTAAGAACACATTTCTTGCTGAGTGCATCTATCAGAATCAGATTTATTTTTGTCGATCACAAGTTATTGCAAATGTTTGTGGAGTAGTATCGCAATTGTTTCCCAGACCACATCAAAAAAGGTACTTCACACTGAACAGCAGTAAATTAAGTTATGCACTGTTAGGAAACCAGCAACTTCTAAGCGCTGAAGGAGAAGCTCGACAGGAACATTGAAGGCTGAGTGATAGAGATGAAATAAGGTTTTCCTCAATTTATATCAATAATTTCTCAAATCTGACTTTTGTTTGACCAGTTAAATCTAAAAGGATTTTAACACCAGTCAATCCCATTTATCCTTGACTTGGTCTAGATTAGCCTACTTTACGAGAAAGAAAAAAAATGCTACAATCCTCTTTCACTGCTTTGTTACATTAACGGCATTAAGGGACTGGATTTGAGTGTGATTAATTAAACTGACATGAAAAAACATGCAGCCTACAAAGACAGCTCCTCTCCCAAGGACCCCCAGTTTCGAGCAGTTTTGGAGCAATTACCGCGTGCCCCCTCGGATGGGCCAAATGTAATGATGTTTCAGTGAATCTGCTGTTTAAAGCCCAGCTGACGCGATGTGTAATGTAACATAAATCCAGATTAAAACTGATCCCTCCAATGAAAAGAAGCCGAGACTGTGAAAAATACAGCACGCGCCTTTAATAGAATTTTAATCAAAGGACATATATGTGTGTTTTAAATAAACAAAATAATGTGAGTACATTCTTTTGATTTATCCTCAGAATGTAGTTGCCACTTTGACAGTGTTTGTATAGCTTGGATCAAAAAATGTCAAACACGTATTGCTTATTTGAAGAGACATTGTATTGTTTCTTTAGTGGTATCTTATTTTCTATGAAATAGTGCCTCTCAGGGTAATCTGCTGTTGAGACATCCCCCACAGTGAAAGACTATGTCTACTATGGATTACAGAAACCTCAAGTGCTAAAAAGGAATCCTACATCTGTTTATCATTGTGGCCTCACTCTAAGGTTCTCTGTGCATTACATGTTCTTGATTTTCCTTTTTTTTTCTGCTTGCCCTACATGTTTCAGATTTGGGGAAATTACCAGAAAATCTAACATTTGTTGTTTCTTTTAATAAAGAATGTTGTCTTCATTGCTGGAAATAAAAAGATTGAGTGCTTTCTATTCTGAAATGATTTGGACAAAAAGAATAAAAAAGACATTTAACATGATGTGATGGTTATTTAAAAGCAGGAGTAGCAGTCTGATAGTGATGGCCTCACAGCCTTAAAGTAGGTTGGAGAAACAGGTGCCTGCTGGTAATGTGGAGCTAGTCCCTGTGTCCCAGGGTCCTAGGGAATCGCTCTTTAAAAGGAAAGGGCCATTGGCAGGGTACAGGATGTGCTCGATTGCCGAATCTGACCTGGTAAAAATGGGAGCTACGCTGCCGTCACTCTAGGGTCCGTCCCCAGGGATAGAGTGTAATTATAAGAGTGGGGGCCCTGGGGCCCCATTGCTCTAAGATCCACCCACTAATCACACAACCCTGGTGCAGGAGGTGGCTTCCCTCAGAAACTGAACCAAAAACCTTTTAATGGATAAAGGTCAGACTGAAAGGTAACTCCGGAGTCAGGTTGTGTGTCAGTGAGCTCTGACCTTAATTGTAGAATATGTGTCTTTTGACCAATTTACTGTCAAGTAAATCCATTCGGGGAACCAAGCAGTACATTAAATTGACGAGTCGACTCGAAAGAAACTGTGAAATTGGCCTGACTTTTAGATTGACTTCACCTCAGTATAAGTACAAACTCAATATTAATAGATAAACCTTTAATTACTCATCATTCCAAAGTTGTTATACCCTCGTGAACTCATTTAAAACCAACATGTTTCCTCTGCTGCCTGCGTTGGTAATTGACCCAACACCGGGAGCTAACTTGAGTGTATTTTCAAAAGGCTTTTTGAGGTACAGCTATAAGTCAATTTGCTGCTTTGACACTATTTGTGAGAGGTTTTAATTAATGATGAACAGGTTAGCAGATACAAACTTAACGAAATCAGACATGTGGAGTGTCAATATCCGAAATCTTTTGCTCAGAGATAGAAAAGGATGCACATAAATCGAATGCATTGTGTTGTGCAATGCCAACTCAACCTAGTCCACTTTGAGTCAACTTTCTCGATGTGAGTTCTTTGAGGTAGTTGTCTCTTTTTCCACCCACGACTCAATTACTGGTCCTAAGACTCATTATCTTTTATTTTGCTCCTTTGCAAACTCATGCCGTAGCACCGATTGATCTTCCTTAATATCTCCCTTTGTCATCTCTCCTATCTCTCTCCGTCCTCCTCCAGTCTTCAGATCCCCCTTCCCCTCTAACCAGAAGGACTTTCAAGGTCTGCTCAGATAACGTCACTGCGGCTGTGCATCTGTTTCCAATCTGTGCAATTAACCAGGCCAGCTTGGAAATTTTTTCCTTGTTTTTCATCCTCGTCCATTTTTCTCCATCCCTGCTCCTTTCTCCTCCTC